>NW_026781974.1:1507500-1560332 GCF_031769215.1 Ylistrum balloti | reverse complement strand
ACAAGTTGCTGATCCTGGTCATTAAATGAAACAACCTTATCGACATTTTCTTCGTTACTTGTACATCACGAAAACGTTTTGTGTTGTGTATTAATGATAACCAGGCATCGAAATTTGTAAATACAGTGACGAAGACTCACGTTTTATGATGGTAAATTTTGCGAGGCGATGCCAATATGGCGGCTTAACTTTCTTTTCCGCGCGATGCATTGTGGGTGTCATATATCTTTCTTTTTTTTCTTTTTTGAAAATTTTCATCCCGTTTAATACTGTTGAAAACTTTTGAAAATACTGAAATATGTAGTCGAAAATAAGAATGAAACTAAAATAAGAATGATTTAGAGTAGCATAAAATTTTGACGGAAACATCCGGGGTGCTCTTTGCTGCTGGACCCTGAAAGAAGACGGCGGCAGAAAGAAGATGGCGGGTATTTGATGTAAGTAAGTATCACTCTCTCTCTATATATATATAAGCTGAATTTAAAGTCAATACTTATACTGAACTAGCAATTGCATTTTTTGCAAAATAGTTATTTGAAATGAGCTATCGCATGTATTGGATTTAGGCTCGACGGCGACGCGCAAGCTGGGCACTGCCGCCATGGCACTTTTTTCAAAATATTTTCAAGACTTTTCCTTTGAAGCAGTATGCATTTGAAAAATGTTATGTAAGCATCTAGCACATTTTTGTTGCTTCCGTAAAGTATTTCAGTGTTTTGAAATAAATTTATTTTTGAATGATCGTGAGTGGCCCAACAAATCGGAAATTAAACAGAAAAAAACTTATCCGTAATATTGTACTGTACTACTTACGTTACCGTGAATAGATCTAGGAATCTATCTGTGTAATCACGGACTTATATACAAGTCCGTGGTGTAATATATCGATTTTACTTTAAAATATCGGTCACTGTCCGTGCTTTTGTAGATCTAGCTCTTTCAAATTTCTGATCGGAGATAATTTATAAGCACCCCAAGTCGAGGGTATGAAATCGTACGGGAACTCTACAGCTATGCCAATTGAAGTTTATATATATAGTTTTAGCTTAAATTTAGTTTTTGTCTTTCTGACATGATGTCTCGTTGATTCTGTTGAAGAGTGATGCATGTGAACGATTACAATATGAAGATTGGGAATAATGAAGATATCAATTAACATCTGAATCCCGGAAAGTGTTTTAATGAAGATTAGGATAAACCTAGCAAAGTGTTAGGTCCCATTGGTGCAATTCTTATTATGCCTGAACTTTTAATATATGTACTGTATTTGTTCATCTCAGAAGTTTCGTTATTATGTCAACTGCGTCAACTTTCAGTTCAACACTTGATTCATCAAATTTACACAGCCCTGGGCTCAATATTTGTCATTAATTGTCGACTGTTTATAAGCATTTTGAGTTTTGTTTCCATGGTGAATGGAATGAAATGGGATAAATAGTCTAACCAATACCCCTCGAGAGCTTATTAAGACATTGCCGTATTATCACATTGGGCCTTATTAAAAGTCAAATTGAAACTTTAAGAAACTCAAGTGACCGGAAGTACAACAATAAGATGCTTTGTAGTGGTTTGTTCAGAACTGTAGTTCTGGTTAAGTAACCATTAATTATATCCTTTCAGCTACAATGACGTACATTTTTGAAATACCTCTACTGTAGCTAAATGTGGCATTTGTGATAGACATAGCCAAAGTTAATTTTGTGATAGATGTAGCCAAAGTTAATTTTGTGATAGATGTAGCCAAAGTTAATTTTAAGATCAGTTAGGACAGCAACTGTTTGTAACAGGCATTGGTTCAATTACATGATGATGTAATTAATTAAATTACAATTACATTATGAAAATGGCATTGTCATTACATGACGGTCCAATGTAATTAATTAAATTACACATTACTTTTCAAGTCAAAATGATTTTTTTTGAAATACAAACGTCAAAATAAATTATCATACTGCACAGATTTATCACACAAATTTAATTTTATGATTCAATCTCTGTATGACCATGGTCAAGATATTATCATTTTGCCAGCTGTCCATCGCTTAATAATTTTACAGTCCTGAACGTCAAAGTAATTAATTACAGTATATTTAATATAGGCTCCTAATGGGAAGACTATAAGCTTATACAGAAGTGTATATTTCTTGCACATAATCATAGCAATAATGAAATATAGTTATTTATTTCCCTTACTCTCTTTCAGCAAGTGGATGTCCCTGAAGAAATGAAATCTAGAATGGTAGAAGGTATCTCTATTGATTCTTTGGAATTGGCCATGGTGACCAACAATGGATGTGAGGACCTTATGGTGGAGAAAAACGTCCTTCTTTTCGGCCTCCAATTAGACGTTGAATATGATTAATCACTTGAGGAGATGCTAACAACCATGTTGCCTTTTAAGATCACAGTACTCTCTAAAGGCAGCAATATATTTACCATCAGAAAAGAAGAATCAACAAATCGCAGAAACTAAAATAATGTGGAAAAGATCTTTGTATACTGCATTTGTATTAAATTTGTATACAATCTTCAATTTACTTGTGTAGAAAGATTCACTAGTTATACCAAGTTTGTGTAGAAAGGATCACAGTATACTGAGTCTGTAGTGTACATAGAAAGGTTTACTTATTTTTTTTTTCTGAGTTTAGTGTATATAATATATCAAAAAAAAACTTTTTGTAGAAAAGATCACCGCATACTGAGTTTGTTGTTTTAAAATGTGTAGAAAAGATGGCTGTATACCAAGTTTATAGTTTACAATTGTCTAGAAAAATCACTGTATACTGAACATAATACAACTTCTGTTTAAAACCTTCATTTAAACTTAGACATGTATTTTTTTATGTATCTTAAAAGTCTACCTACAACAATTTTGTGTATGCAATCTTGTACTAGGATATTGACATGACAAGATTACATTGCTGATCAAAGCATGGAAAGAATACTGTATCTAAAAACTGAATAAAACAAGATATAAGCATCTGTATCATGTTTTTATTATTATTATTATTTTTCCATAATGTCTGTCCACATGGAATTTGTAAGCACTCTTGTGCATTCTTATACCACCAAAAGGGTGGGTAAACTGGAATCAGGTTGTCTATCAGTCCATCCATCTGTTTGTCTGTCTGTAGACACATCTTGTCTGGACAACTCCAATCAAACTTTTCAGTAATATTCAGGACAATGTGTAGATGTGCATGCACCATTTTCCCTCAAAATATTGATTGCCATGGCAACTGGTCAATATAGACAGGTTTTGCATGTCGGTCAACTTCTAAACCTGTGGACCAATTTCAACAAAACTTTGCAGGAATGTTGGGGAACGTGCACATGCCGCTGTGTTTCAGAGGATGTTTCTGTGCAAAAGGTCACCATGGGCAGATAGCTAAGGCTGTGGGTGTTGGGGGTATTAGTTATCATTTGGATTACAGTTTCAGTTATCCCTGGGCAATGTGGAGAGGATATAGTAATGATTTTGAGGATTGAATGTAGAGGTCACAGTACTTGCATAAGTACTATATGATTACCTTGTAAACGCATTGAGACTAAGACAGTATACCTTAATCAAATTTGGAACATGTATCCCTTATGAGAAGTCGGTTTCTTTAGAAATTCAGGGTCAGATGTCAAAGATCAAGGTCACAGTCAAAAAACGGATAGATGCATGGGGGTGTTCTTTGCATTACCCTCATTTTTCTATCAAATTTCACAACCTAAAAGATATTCACATCTTGCAAATTTCAAGGTCACTGTTAGGATGTTAAAAAATGATAATACAAGAGGAATAGAATATCTTGCGACAAGTTTTAGAGAACAAAGAATATATATACATGTCAACAGAATTGTAGAACCAGCAAAACAAGTGTAAAATTGAAACAAAGACAATATCTACTCGAAGATTCCCTGTAAAAGTACAAGGAGAATAAGACCAGGTGTTCCGAAAGAATAGGCATCTTTTATTTTAAGTTATGGTGACATATCATGTTTGTTTTAGAAAATTGGCACTCTTATGCAGTCATTTACAGACAATCTGGAAAATGAAGCTGCCCAATATTTGTATGTAGCATGTTATTTGCATGATGGTCTAACTAATGGTCTTAAACCAATGAGATACGCAGTCTTTAAAGTGATAATATGGTGTCCAAGATCAACATTTCCTATAATGTATCCAAAGAAATGGACAACTTCCCTATCATTGCATCCTGGAGCCTACTTGGGACATGTATTACATAAGTAATACTACTATGCTTGTTATTTCTGACATCTGCTGGTCATTTTTTATGGGCTGCAATGATTTACTGCTTGCATATAGTTGGTTTCAGTATATAGCAAGCTAATAACTAAGAATTTATTTTTTTAATGGTCTTAGCATACTAGTACTTTCAGTACTTTGATTTGAAACTGTTGAGATTTGTAACATTCTACATTACCTGGAAGATGTTGGTCTATATAATAGACTATGACGTAGCATTTTAATCTTTTGTGTTAACATACCCATTTAAGATTTTTAACATTTGTCTTTTACCTTTTGGTTTGTTTAATGTTATTTCCTTTTGGATCGTTGTGTGTTTTACCGTTTGATGGCCCTAATGACCTTTTATGTGTTGACAGGCCGTTAAGAATGCAATAATAATCATAATCTATCTGCCATCTTTTAGAAATTCAAAGAAGTATATATATAAGAGTATTTAGAATTTGTCTACAAGTAAGGAAGTATCTTGAAACAGGAGATTCCTGGTGGTCTGCCCCCAAAGTACCAGAAGGCAGTCACCCAACGTCAGAAAATGATCGACAGCTGGCAGAAAACAGTGAAGGAGGCAGGACTTAGCCGAGAACAACGCAAGGAGTTTCAAGCTTTAGTAGAAACCAGATTTCACGTACGTATAAAGTAGAGAACTAGAAGATCCAAACATGGAACAAGTTTTCTTTTGAATGAAATTAAAGATTTTTAATTAGAGGAATGATGAAATCTTCGTACAGTTTTTTATTTAAATCTTGGAATCTGACTTAATTTGTCTGGAATTATGTGTGTGTACACCTTCAGTATATACTAGAACTGTACTCACAAAATGTTTCTGGTGTTGTAGGTGTGGCTAGCAGAGACAGGCTACAAAAGAGAACTGGACAGTCTTGTAGCTCCTCAACAGTCAGCCACCAAAAAATGACCAAATCCAAAGTTGAGGAATTTTAAAGTTGAGACAAACAGGGACAATGCTCTATTTATAAATATATGTCCAGTGTTTGACCAGGGACAATTGGTCATCAATGTTCTAATTATAGATATATGTCCAGTGTTTGACCAGGGACTATTGGTCATCAATGTTCTAATTATAGATATGTGTCCAGTGTTTGACCAGGGACAATTGTCATCAATGTTCTATTTATAAATATATGTCCAGTGTTTGACCAGGGACTATTGGTCATCAATGTTCTAATTATAGATATATGTCCAGTGTTTGACCAGGGACTATTGGTCATCAATGTTCTAATTATAAATATGTGTCCAGTGTTTGACCAGGGACAATTGTCATCAATGTTCTATTTATAAATATATGTCCAGTGTTTGACCAGGGACAATTGGTCATCAATGTTCTATTTATAGATATGTGTCCAGTGTTTGACCAGGGACAATTGTCATCAAAGTTCTATTTATAGATATGTGTCCAGTGTTTGACCAGGGACAATTGGTCATCAATGTTCTATTTATAGATATGTGTCCAGTGTTTGACCAGGGACAATTGTCATCAAAGTTCTATTTATAGATATGTGTCCAGTGTTTGACCAGGGACAAGTGGTCATCAATGTTCTATTTATAGATATGTGTCCAGTGCTATTTGAACAGGGACTATTGGTCATCTATATTCTATTTATAGATATGTGACAAGTGTTTGACCATGGACAATTGTCATGAATTTTTGTGCACAGTTTTCATAATTAATGTAAAGGTAGGTGAAATTGATTATAGAATTTGTTTATATTGTCGATATAAGGTGAGATGTCATGATTTGCTATTTAACAAATCACGGTTTTTATTTTTGAATCCGTCCTGTTTTTGGAGTACATTTATACACAGAGCAATATAGTAAATTGTCTGTAGGTCAGTATAAAGTATGATAGAATCTGTCCTGTATATTTAGGACATTCTACCCAAACTTACAAAGGTTTTCATCTTTATCTCCAACATCCATAAAAATCAAACAGTGTAAAGAAAGAAGAAAATCTCATGTGTACTAGCTGTGTTGATGGTGGGTATTCATACTGCTAACAGTGTTAGATGCCCATGTTTCACTCTAGGGTGAAGACAGGTGGATTCCCTTTGGATAACACTCAGTGCTCCAGGCAACAATAGTTGGTGTGCTCCATTGCCAACAAGGGAAAATAATAATAGTGAAATAGGATTTCACTGTTTCAGAGTATCGTGTATCATAAAGTGGAAAATATTATTTGACTTGAATTTGAAATAAATCTGTTGAAATATATCAAGATTTTTTTTATAAATACCCGGTAGATAAATTTACCTGTCCATAATTAGCAAGGATTCTTTCAGTTTACTTACAATGTGATGCTCAAGGTTGAACAAAGGTCAGATTTTGTCCCCAGTCCAATTTTAGGATCAAGTCTTAAAAGAAGTACTTTGGAAACCGATCTATTTCACAGACTCAAAATAAGGTCTCTGTGACCCATATTTTCCATGTAAATATTTGTAAGGATAGATTCTATTTTCTGATACTGCTATTAAAGTGAATTTTATTGAGGAGAACAAAGTGGTGCGGACATAATAGAACACAAAATTTCATAATTTGTTGGTCGTGACATGCCATGGCTGCCACTTAAAAACATTGTTTAACAAACTAACAAATTACTCAGCAAAGAATGCATTTGAAAATTGCAGTAATTCCAACATCGTCGTAGCTTTAAATATTGTTGTCAATTGCATTCTGATAACCTGAATTCTTGTATGAAATGACACGATGTCAATCGTGTCAGATTCAGTCAAAAACGTACAATGTTCATCATCGCTTGTAGGTCTAGTTTGCATAACAAAATTAAAAAAACACAGCGGTATATAAGCCAGTCTGTTTCTTAATAAATCCCACATACCTGATAACAATGTTTGGGACAAAACGAAATTACGACACTGCTTTCAAGCTTAAAGTAATCGCCTTCGCAGAGGAGAAGGATAAACATGCCACCACAAAAGTGTTTCGTGTTGACAGAAAACGAGTGCGGGACTGGTGTAAAACAAAGAAAAATAAAAAAATCTTTCTAAAACATCTAAACGCTGTAAAGGAGGTGGGAGGCATGTCAGATATGAAGATATTGACAAAAATCTGATGAGATGGCTACAGGACAGATGGGAGACACGAATACGAGTGACTGGGAAAGCATTGCGGTTTGAGGCCCTGTGTATGCATAAGGCAAATGGTAGTCAATCATTCAAAGCCTCCTATGGATGGTTTTCTAAATTCAAAAAGAGACATAACATTTCGTTCAGGTGATCTACGCATGTGGTACAACATGAAGTTTCATTAATTGATGATCGTATTGACAGTTTTTTTAATTCCGTGTTAAGAATGCGTCGGCTACGAGAATACCCCGATAGCCATATCGCTAACATGGACAAAACCCCGGTGTGGTTTGACATGCCAGGAAAATCAACATTGGCAATAAAGGGGGGAAAAGGAGGTCAGAGTTTACAGTACTGGCCACGAAAAACAAAAAATAACGTTGACACTGGCAGCATATGCCGATGGGATTAAAATCGCGCCCCTTGTGCACATGCCAGGCATTCGTCCCCTTCCGAAAGATGACATACCAAGTGGTATTGTGGTATACATGTGCGGGGCCGGACAAAAATCCTGGGCAAACGAGGAAAGTATAAATTTTGGTTAAAAAAACTCTGACTCTTTGCCTCTACGGTTATTGTAATCTCAGATAAATATGATCAGTTATCCTAGAACCACAACAGTACACTGTAAACCTTCCTCATCCTACCACAGCAGTACACTGTAAACCTTCCTCATCCTACCACAGCATTACACTGTAAACCTTCCTCATCCTACCACAGCATTACACTGTAAACCTTCCTCATCCTACCACAGCAGTAAACCTTCCTCACACTGTAAACCTTCCTCATCCTACCACAGCAGTACACTGTAAACCTTCCTCACTGTAAACCTTCCTCATCCTCCTACCACAGCAAACCTTCCTCATCCTACCACAGCATTACACTGTAAACCTTCCTCATCCTACCACAGCATTACACTGTAAACCTTCCTCATCCTACCACAGCAGTACACTGTAAACCTTCCTCATCCTACCACAGCATTACACTGTAAACCTTCCTGATCCTACCACAGCATTACACTGTAAACCTTCCTCATCCTACCACAGCATTACACTGTAAACCTTCCTCATCCTACCACAGCATTACACTGTAAACCTTCCTCATCCTACCACAGCATTACACTGTAAACCTTCCTCATCCTACCACAGCATTACACTGTAAACCTTCCTCATCCTACCACAGCATTACACTGTAAACCTTCCTCATCCTACCACAGCATTACACTGTAAACCTTCCTCATCCTACCACAGCATTACACTGTAAACCTTCCTCATCCTACCACAGCATTACACTGTAAACCTTCCTCATCCTACCACAGCATTACACTGTAAACCTTCCTCATCCTACCACAGCACACTGTAAACCTTCCTCATCCTACCACAGCATTACACTGTAAACCTTCCTCATCCTACCACAGCATTACACTGTAAACCTTCCTCATCCTACCACAGCATTACACTGTAAACCTTCCTCATCCTACCACAGCATTACACTGTAAACCTTCCTCATCCTACCACAGCATTACACTGTAAACCTTCCTCATCCTACCACAGCATTACACTGTAAACCTTCCTCATCCTACCACAGCATTACACTGTAAACCTTCCTCATCCTACCACAGCAGTACACTGTAAACCTTCCTCATCCTACCACAGCAGTACACAGTAAACCTTCCTCATCCTACCACAGCATTACACTGTAAACCTTCCTCATCCTACCACAGCAGTACACTGTAAACCTTCCTCATCCTACCACAGCAGGACACTGTAAACCTTCCTCATCCTAACACAGCATTACACTGTAAACCTTCCTCATCCTACCACAGCAGGACACTGTAAACCTTCCTCATCCTACCACAGCATTACACTGTAAACCTTCCTCATCCTACCACAGCAGGACACTGTAAACCTTCCTCATCCTACCACAGCATTACACTGTAAACCTTCCTCATCCTACCACAGCAGGACACTGTAAACCTTCCTCATCCTACCACAGCATTACACTGTAAACCTTCCTCATCCTACCACAGCAGTACACTGTAAACCTTCCTCATCCTACCACAGCATTACACTGTAAACCTTCCTCATCCTACCACAGCATTACACTGTAAACCTTCCTCATCCTACCACAGCAGTACACTGTAAACCTTCCTCATCCTACCACAGCAGTACACTGTAAACCTTCCTCATCCTACCACAGCACTGTACACTGTAAACCTTCCTCATCCTACCACAGCATTACTGTACCTGTACAAAACCTTCCTCATCCTACCACAGCAGTACACTGTAAACCTTCCTCATCCTACCACAGCATTACACTGTAAACCTTCCTCATCCTACCACAGCAGGACACTGTAAACCTTCCTCATCCTACCACAGCATTACACTGTAAACCTTCCTCATCCTACCACAGCAGGACACTGTAAACCTTCCTCATCCTACCACAGCATTACACTGTAAACCTTCCTCATCCTACCACAGCAGTACACTGTAAACCTTCCTCATCCTACCACAGCATTACACTGTAAACCTTCCTCATCCTACCACAGCAGTACACTGTAAACCTTCCTCATCCTACCACAGCAGGACACTGTAAACCTTCCTCATCCTACCACAGCATTACACTGTAAACCTTCCTCATCCTACCACAGCAGTACACTGTAAACCTTCCTCATCCTACCACAGCAGTACACTGTAAACCTTCCTCATCCTACCACAGCATTACACTGTAAACCTTCCTCATCCTACCACAGCAGTACACTGTAAACCTTCCTCAACCTACCACAGCATTACACTGTAAACCTTCCTCATCCTACCACAGCATTACACTGTAAACCTTCCTCATCCTACCACAGCATTACACTGTAAACCTTCCTCATCCTACCACAGCAGTACACTGTAAACCTTCCTCATCCTACCACAGCAGTACACTGTAAACCTTCCTCATCCTACCACAGCATTACACTGTAAACCTTCCTCATCCTACCACAGCATTACACTGTAAACCTTCCTCATCCTACCACAGCAGGACACCTACCACAGCAGGACACTGTAAACCTTCCTCATCCTACCACAGCATTACACTGTAAACCTTCCTCATCCTACCACAGCAGGACACTGTAAACCTTCCTCATCCTACCACAGCATTACACTGTAAACCTTCCTCATCCTACCACAGCATTACACTGTAAACCTACCACAGCATTACACTGTAAACCTTCCTCATCCTACCACAGCAGGACACTGTAAACCTTCCTCATCCTACCACAGCAGGACACTGTAAACCTTCCTCATCCTACCACAGCATTACACTGTAAACCTTCCTCATCCTACCACAGCATTACACTGTAAACCTTCCTCATCCTACCACAGCATTACACTGTAAACCTTCCTCATCCTACCACAGCAGGACACTGTAAACCTTCCTCATCCTACAGCATTGCACTGTAAACCTTCCTCATCCTACCACAGCATTACACTGTAAACCTTCCTCATCCTACCACAGCAGTACACTGTAAACCTTCCTCATCCTACCACAGCATTACACTGTAAACCTTCCTCATCCTACACTGTAGCATTACACTGTAAACCTTCCTCATCCTACCACAGCAGTACACTGTAAACCTTTCCATCCTACCACAGCAGGACACTGTAAACCTTCCTCATCCTACCACAGCATCACACTGTAAACCTTCCTCATCCTACCACAGCAGGACACTGTAAACCTTCCTCATCCTACCACAACAGTACACTGTAAACCTTCCTCATCCTACCACAGCATTACACTGTAAACCTTCCTCAACCTTCACTGTAAACATCCTCATCCTACCACAGCATTACACTGTAAAAGAATGATGATAAACAATTATATATTATAAACTTGTATGATTTAGTCCAGAAAAGTGCCCTTTTATCAGACCTGGTTGGCCCTCTGATCACACCCTAATTTGCCCTCTGATCAAACCCCAATTTGTCCTCTGATCAGACCCTGATTGGCCCTCTGATCAGACACCAATTTGTCCTCTGATCAGACCCCGATTGGCCCTCTGATCAGACACCAATTTGTCCTCTGATCAGACTCCGATTGGCCCTCTGATCAAACCCCAATTTGTCCTCTGATCAGACCCTGATTGGCCCTCTGATCAGATCTCTATTTTCCATCTTCAATATACTTTAAAGTGCAATTATAGCACCTAAATTTCCACAATGTTATTACTATTTTGATAATCATGAAACTCTGAAGAGTGAAATATATAGACACAGGTATCTTATACAATTTTATTGACATAAATTGATGAAAATAGTTACACTTAGATTAAATAGACTGAAAATAGAACTTCTGCTCATTTCCTGTTAGGTCCAGTTAACATGATCCCATAGGTATCTAGAGGTCTATTTAACCAGACACACTAAACAATATCACAGAGATATCTCGGCACTAATACAATCAGGTACAGTAAACAAGATCTGGAGATATCTTGGCACTAATACAATCAGGTACAGTTAACAATATCACAGAGATATCTTGGCACTAATACAATCAGGTACATTTAACAAGATCCTAGAGATATCTTGGCACTAATACAATCAGGTACAGTTAACAAGATCCTAGAGATATCTTGGCACTAATACAATCAGGTACAGTTAACAAGATCCTAGAGATATCTTGGCACTAATACAATCAGGTACAGTTAACAAGATCCTAGAGATATCTTGGCACTAATACAATCAGGTACAGTAAACAAGATCCTAGAGATATCTTGGCACTAATACAATCAGGTACAGTAAACAAGATCCTAGAGATATCTTGGCACTAATACAATCAGGTACATTTAACAAGATCCTAGAGATATCTTGGCACTAATACAATCAGGTACAGTAAACAAGATCCTAGAGATATCTTGGCACTAATACAATCAGGTACATTTAACAAGATCCTAGAGATATCTTGGCACTAATACAATCAGGTACAGTAAACAAGATCCTAGAGATATCTTGGCACTAATACGATCAGGTACAGTAAACAAGATCCTAGAGATATCTTGGCACTAATACAATCAGGTACATTTAACAAGATCCTAGAGATATCTTGGCACTAATACGATCAGGTACAGTAAACAAGATCCTAGAGATATCTTGGCACTAATACAATCAGGTACAGTTAACAAGATCCTAGAGATATCTTGGCACTAATACAATCAGGTACAGTAAACAAGATCCTAGAGATATCTTGGCACTTATACAGTTTCGAAAAAAGTTTCAGAAAGTTCAATCATAACACAAAACGCATGTCACACTCATCCACAGAAATGTTTTAACATCAAATCAACTGTTATAATCTCAAGAGGGTAAGTCTTGTACAATCAAACATGTTCTGTTTAACAGATAAAAAAAAACATTTAAAGAAATGTCAATATTTGATGGAATATTATTGAAAAGTTGCTATCACACATCTCATCACAGTTAGTGTTCACACCGTTGCAAGTCCTGTTCACCAAATATTGTTGTTCTTACTGCAATAAGGATGATCTGGTACAGGCTGAACGCTTGGTTTCCTGAAGACACCATTAATGATAAGGCTTGTAGTTAACTGTGCCATCAAACTGGATCGGGTCAAAGTTGAAGAGGTCAGGGTGACCAACATGAGGACATCCACTGGCAAAGTCTGCCTTACTCCACTGAAATGGAGACTGTTGGTCCCATGTTGGTCCACTAACTGCCACAAATGTGTGGGCCTGGAATAGCGAAGCACTCGTCACCTGTAGTTGAAATGCAAAAACATCATCCAAGTGAGAACATGGACAATTGTTGAGGTAGTCATATGGAACTGATAAATGGATATTCACACATTCGGTAAAATTCTTCTTCAAGTCACATTTATAATTAAAGAAAATACTTAAAAGTTATAACAGATACAAAATTAGAACTACAATCAATTCTCTCAGGTGTTCATAACCCAGAACATCTATAAACACCTACAGGTGTTCATAACCCAGAACATCTATAAACACCTACAGGTGTTCATAACCCAGAACATCTATAAACACCTACAGGTGTTCACCTCCCAGAACATCTATAAACACCTACAGGTGTTCATCTCCCAGAACATCTATAAACACCTACAAGTGTTCATAACTCAGAACATCTATAAACACCTACAAGTGTTCATCTCCCAGAACATCTATAAACACCTACAGGTGTTCACCTCCCAGAACATCTATAAACACCTACAGGTGTTCACCTCCCAGAGCATCTATAAACACCTACAGGTGTTCACCTCCCAGAACATCTATAACCACCTACAGGTGTTCATCTCCCAGAACATCTATAAACACCTTCAGGTGTTCATAACCCAGAACATCTATAAACACCTACAGGTGTTCACCTCCCAGAACATCTATAAACACCTACAGGTGTTCACCTCCCAGAACATCTATAAACACCTACAGGTGTTCATAACCCAGAACATCTATAAACACCTACAGGTGTTCACCTCCAAGAACATCTATAAACACCTACAGGTGTTCACCTCCCAGAACATCTATAAACACCTTCAGGTGTTCACCTCCCAGAACATCTATAAACACCTACAGGTGTTCACCTCCCAGAGCATCTATAAACACCTACAGGTGTTCACCTCCCAGAACATCTATAAACACCTACAGGTGTTCATCTCCCAGAACATCTATAAACACCTTCAGGTGTTCATAACCCAGAACATCTATAAACACCTACAGGTGTTCACCTCCCAGAACATCTATAAACACCTTCAGGTGTTCACCTCCCAGAACATCTATAAACACCTACAGGTGTTCACCTCCCAGAACATCTATAAACACCTTCAGGTGTTCACCTCCCAGAACATCTATAAACACCTACAGGTGTTCATCTCCCAGAACATCTATAAACACCTACAGGTGTTCATAACCAAGAACATCTATAAACACCTACAGGTGTTCATCTCCCAGAACATCTATAAACACCTACAGGTGTTCACCTCCCAGAACATCTATAAACACCTACAGGTGTTCACCTCCCAGAACATCTATAAACACCTACAGGTGTTCACCTCCCAGAACATCTATAAACACCTACAGGTGTTCATCTCCCAGAACATCTATAAACACCTTCAGGTGTTCATAACCCAGAACACCTATAAACACCTACAGGTGTTCACCTCCCAGAACATCTATAAACACCTACAGGTGTTCATAACCCAGAACATCTATAAACACCTACAGGTGTTCACCTCCCAGAACATCTATAAACACCTACAGGTGTTCACCTCCCAGAACATCTATAAACACCTACAGGTGTTCACCTCCCAGAACATCTATAAACACCTACAGGTGTTCACCTCCCAGAACATCTATAAACACCTACAGGTGTTCACCTCCCAGAACATCTATAAACACCTACAGGTGTTCATCTCCCAGAACATCTATAAACACCTACAGGTGTTCATAACCCAGAACATCTATAAACACCTACAGGTGTTCACCTCCCAGAACATCTATAAACACCTACAGGTGTTCACCTCCCAGAACATCTATAAACACCTACAGGTGTTCATCTCCCAGAACATCTATAAACACCTACAGGTGTTCATCTCCCAGAACATCTATAAACACCTACAGGTGTTCAACCCAGAACATCTATAAACACCTACAGGTGTTCACCTCCCAGAACATCTATAAACACCTACAGGTGTTCACCTCCCAGAACATCTATAAACACCTACAGGTGTTCACCTCCCAGAACATCTATAAACACCTACAGGTGTTCAACATCTATAAACACCTACAGGTGTTCACCTCCCAGAACATCTATAAACACCTACAGGTGTTCACCTCCCAGAACATCTATAAACACCTACAGGTGTTCATCTCTCAGAACATCTATAAACACCTACAGGTGTTCATCTCCCAGAACATCTATAAACACCTACAGGTGTTCATCTCCCAGAACATCTATAAACACCTACAGGTGTTCATCTCCCAGAACATCTATAAACACCTACAGGTGTTCACCTCCCAGAACATCTATAAACACCTACAGGTGTTCACCTCCCAGAACATCTATAAACACCTACAGGTGTTCACCTCCCAGAACATCTATAAACACCTACAGGTGTTCACCTCCCAGAACATCTATAAACACCTACAGGTGTTCATAACCCAGAACATCTATAAACACCTACAGGTGTTCATAACCCAGAACATCTATAAACACCTACAGGTGTTCAAGAACCTCCCAGACATCTATAAACACCTACAGGTGTTCATCTCTATAAACACCTACAGGTGTTCAAGAACATCTATAAACACCTACAGGTGTTCATAACCCAGAACATCTATAAACACCTACAGGTGTTCATCTCACAGAACATCTATAAACACCTACAGGTGTTCACCTCCCAGAACATCTATAAACACCTACAGGTGTTCAAGAACATCTATAAACACCTACAGGTGTTCATCTCCCAGAACATCTATAAACACCTACAGGTGTTCATCTCCCAGAACATCTATAAACACCTACAGGTGTTCATAACCCAGAACATCTATAACCTACAAGTGTTCATCTCCCAGAACATCTATAAACTCCTTCAGGTGTTCATCTCCCAGAACATCTATAAACACCTACAGGTGTTCACCTCCCAGAACATCTATAAACCCAGAAGAACATCTATAAACACCTACAGGTGTTCATCTCCCAGAACATCTATAAACACCTACAGGTGTTCATCTCCCAGAACATCTATAAACACCTTAACTCTCTATGGTCAATAGATCTGGTACCTCCACACTGATAACTGTGGTAAATAAATTTTAAACGCAACAAACTGTAAAAATAATACCCCAATGCACAACACACAGGGATATAATTATGATCTGTGTAAAGTTCCACTGTCTACAAAATCTGGGACAGGTTGTCTGG
This sequence comes from Ylistrum balloti, assembly GCF_031769215.1. NCBI lineage: Eukaryota > Metazoa > Mollusca > Bivalvia > Pectinida > Pectinidae > Ylistrum > Ylistrum balloti. Next base: position 1,544,042 of record NW_026781974.1, on the reverse strand, counting down.
AGAATCAGTGAAGGAAGTCAGTATCATATGTTTCCTTTACTGGAGTATTATTAAAACAAGAGGAACTAACAACAGCTTCCTGATCAGTCTAAAACACCCACCACTAAACTGTTACTGTGGAGATATTGTGAAACACCCACCACTAAACTGTTACTGTAGAGATATTGTGAAACACCCACCACTAAACTGTTACTGTGGAGATATTGTGAAACACCCACCACTAAACTGTTACTGTGGAGATATTGTGAAACACCCACCACTAAACTGTTACTGTGGAGATATTGTGAAACACCCACCACTAAACTGTTGTTACTGTGGAGATATTGTGAAACACCCACCACTAAACTGTTACTGTGGAGATATTGTGAAACACCCACCACTAAACTGTTACTGTGGAGATATTGTGAAACACCCACCACTAAACTGTTACTGTGGAGATATTGTGAAACACCCACCACTAAACTGTTACTGTGGAGATATTGTGAAACACCCACCACTAAACTGTTACTGTGGAGATATTGTGAAACACCCACCACTAAACTGTTACTGTGGAGATATTGTGAAACACCCACCACTAAACTGTTACTGTGGAGATATTGTGAAACACCCACCACTAAACTGTTACTGTGGAGATATTGTGAAACACCCACCAATAAACTGTTACTGTGGAGATATTGTGAAACACCCACCACTAAACTGTTACTGTGGACATATTGTGAAACACCCACCACTAAACTGTTACTGTGGAGATATTGTGAAACACCCACCACTAAACTGTTACTGTGGAGATATTGTGAAACACCCACCACTAAACTGTTACTGTGGAGATATTGTGAAACACCCACCACTAAACTGTTACTGTAGAGATATTGTGAAACACCCACCACTAAACTGTTACTGTAGAGATATTGTGAAACACCCACCAATAGAGATATTGTGAAACACCCACCACTAAACTGTTACTGTGGAGATATTGTGAAACACCCACCACTAAACTGTTACTGTGGAGAAATTGTGAAACACCCACCACTAAACTGTTACTGTGGAGATATTGTGAAACACCCACCACTAAACTGTTACTGTGGAGATATTGTGAAACACCCACCACTAAACTGTTACTGTGGAGATATTGTGAAACACCCACCACTAAACTGTTACTGTGGAGATATTGTGAAACACCCACCACTAAACTGTTACTGTGGAGATATTGTGAAACACCCACCACTAAACTGTTACTGTGGAGATATTGTGAAACACCCACCACTAAACTGTTACTGTGGAGATATTGTGAAACACCCACCACTAAACTGTTACTGTGGAGATATTGTGAAACACCCACCACTAAACTGTTACTGTGGAGATATTGTGAAACACCCACCACTAAACTGTTACTGTGGAGATATTGTGAAACACCCACCACTAAACTGTTACTGTGGAGATATTGTGAAACACCCACCACTAAACTGTTACTGTGGAGATATTGTGAAACACCCACCACTAAACTGTTACTGTGGAGATATTGTGAAACACCCACCACTAAACTGTTACTGTGGAGATATTGTGAAACACCCACCACTAAACTGTTACTGTGGAGATATTTTGAAACACCCACCACTAAACTGTTACTGTGGAGATATTGTGAAACACCCACCACTAAACTGTTACTGTAGAGATACTGTGAAACACCCACCACTAAACTGTTACTGTGGAGATATTGTGAAACACCCACCACTAAACTGTTACTGTGGAGATATTGTGAAACACCCACCACTAAACTGTTACTGTGGAGATATTGTGAAACACCCACCACTAAACTGTTACTGTAGAGATATTGTGAAAACATCAACAACCAATCTGATACTGTGGAGATGGTGTTACAGAATCCAAGCCCACGACTGAGTTAATCTGGATACATACAGAAAACAAACTCCATTAAGCTACAAGTAAATACCTTCATGTCTGTGCCTCCATGTGACCTATGACCTAGAGCACTGATAGGATAACTGCCACTTGCTGGATTGAGGTCACAACGAGCAGATATTGCGTTCTCAGCACTGTAGGGTGGTGTACAGTTACACCGTGACAATGGGTCATGAGTGAAGTCATTATATCTGAAATAAAAATGTTATTTTTCAATTTTATCTGTTTCTAAAACTAAGATCAATTTTTGTGATTCCAACTGTTCAACATCAACTGACAAATTTCAAAAGTACAATACCTCCTTCAACTCATTAGCCAGTCAGTAGCAAGTGACTAGATGGTTCACCACTGTGACATACCTCTAGCTGAGTCAGTAACAAGTGACTAGATGGTTCACCACTGTGACATACATCTAGCTGAGTCAGTAACAAGTGACTAGATGGTTCACCACTGTGACATACCTCTAGCTGAGTCAGTAACAAGTGACTAGATGGTTCACCACTGTGACATACCTCTAGCTGAGTCAGTAACAAGTGACTAGATGGCTCACCACTGTGACATACCTCTAGCTGAGTCAGTAACAAGTGACTAGATGGTTCACCACTGTGACACATCTCTAGCTGAGTCAGTAACAAGTGACTAGATGGTTCACCACTGTGACATGCCTCTAGCTGAGTCAGTAACAAGTGACTAGATGGTTCACCACTGTGACATACCTCTAGCTGAGTCAGTAACAAGTGACTAGATGGTTCACCACTGTGACATACATCTAGCTGAGTCAGTAACAAGTGACTAGATGGTTCACCACTGTGACATACCTCTAGCTGAGTCAGTAACAAGTGACTAGATGGTTCACCACTGTGACATACCTCTAGCTGAGTCAGTAACACGTAACTAGATGGCTCACCACTGTGACATACCTCTAGCTGAGTCAGTAACAAGTGACTAGATGGTTCACCACTGTGACACATCTCTAGCTGAGTCAGTAACAAGTGACTAGATGGTTCACCACTGTGACATACCTCTAGCTGAGTCAGTAACAAGTGACTAGATGGTTCACCACTGTGACATATCTCTAGCTGAGTCAGTAACAAGTGACTAGATGGTTCACCACTGTGACATACCTCTAGCTGAGTCAGTAACAAGTGACTAGATTGTTCACTTCAAGTTTGTGTGACCTTCTTCTACCACAATACTATATATACCAACGACAAGTTTGTGTAACCTTTTCCTATCACATTAAAAAATTTATTCTGAAGTTGAATTAACCCTTTCTGTACCCTCATGTGTTTTGTTTATTTCTCTGTTAGGGTGTCTATAACCTTAAGTGCTATGCTGCTGGTTATTATCCAAAATTGACAGTTTCAAAAAATACATGGAGATAATATAACTCATTACAACTTATACCTAGAAAAATAAATTGATTTGTTATCTTCAAAGAAGTGAATAATAATCACAACAGCAATCCCTAACTACTTATTGCACATTATAATTTTGGTGAATGTGTGAAAGCTCATCTTGTCAGCCAATCAAAACGTGCTGAAGTGCTATACTACATGTGGTGTAACATGTATGTTAAATGAGATAAATGAGTCTGCTAACAAAAATCTTATATGGAAGAAATAATTTTAAAAGGAGAGTTCTAGGGCTGCACTTAGAAAATACTGGTTAAAACGAAGGATTATCAAGTTTCCTGTTTACCTCATCAGTTTGATCATGGAATCCAGGTCCACCACTTTATGATGATCACGGCCAAAGATGAGAGCTCGCGGTGTCTTGTCCCACGTAAACCAATCGCCAAACTTCTCAACCATGGCTGGCATCCCACTTCTGTTGAAGACTTCATCAAAGTACCTAGGACAGAATTATATCACTCTCTTGTCAATATATCTAGGACAGAATCATATCACTCTCTTGTCAATATATCTAGGACAGAATTATATCACTCTCTTGTCAATATATCTAGGACAGAATTATATCATTCTCTTGTCAATGTATCTAGGACAGAATCATATCACTCTCTTGTCAATATATCTAGGACAGAATTATATCACTCTCTTGTCAAATTATATCACTCTCTTGTCAATATATCTAGGACAGAATCATATCACTCTCTTGTCAATATATCTAGGACAGAATTATATCACTCTCTTGTCAATGTATCTAGGACAGAATCATATCACTCTCTTGTCAATATATCTAGGACAGAATCATATCACTCTCTAGTCAATATATCTAGGACAGAGTCATATCACTCTCTTGTCAATATATCTAGAACAGAATTATATCACTCTCTTGTCAATGTATCTAGGACAGAATCATATCTCTCTCTTGTCAATATATCTAGGACAGAATCATATCACTCTCTTGTCAATATATCTAAGACAGAATCATATCACTCTCTAGTCAATATATCTAGGACAGAATCATATCACTCTCTTGTCAATATATCTAAGACAGAATCATATCACTCTCTTGTCAATGTATCTAGGACAGAATCATATCACTCTCTTGTCAATATATCTAGGACAGAATTATATCACTCTCTTGTCAATATATCTAGGACAGAATTATATCACTCTCTTGTCAATGTATCTAGGACGGAATTATATCACTTTCTTGTCAATATATCTAGGACAGAATTATCACTTTCTTGTCAATGTATCTAGGACAGAATTATATCACTTTCTTGTCAATATATCTAGAACAGAATTATATCACTTTCTTGTCAATGTATCTAGGACAGAATTATATCACTTTCTTGTCAATATATCTAGGACAGAATTATATCACTCTCTTGTCAATGTATCTAGGACAGAATCATATCACTCTCTTGTCAATGTATCTAGGACAGATTATAGGTACTTGAAACAGCCAGTGGGACTTTTTCACTTACGGTACGTTGTAACTTGGCCAGTAAGCCTGTTTTGTAAGAAGTGAAGTCATGTCGTTGTACTCGACAAGTCCACTGGAAAAAAGGGAATTAGAATGCTTTAATTTACTTCATAATATCAAACATGAAAGTCAACAATGATAAAAACAATAACCCTCCGTCGGTAAGTACACTATTCTGGATATATGTCCCTCCGTCGGTAAGTACACTATTCTGGATATATGTCCCTCCGTCGGTATTACACTATTCTGGATATATGTTATCCGTCGGTATATACACTATTCTGGATATATGTCCCTCCGTCGGTATTTTGAGTACACTATTCTGGATATATGTCCCTCCGTCGGTAAGTACACTATTCTGGATATATGTCCCTCCGTCGGTAAGTACACTATTCTGGATATATGTCCCTCCGTCGGTAAGTACACTATTCTGGATATATGTCCCTCCGTCGGTAAGTACACTATTCTGGATATATGTCCCTCCGTCGGTAAGTACACTATTCTGGATATATGTCCCTCCGTCGGTAAGTACACTATTCTGGATATATGTCCCTCCGTCGGTAAGTACACTATTCTGGATATATGTCCCTCCGTCGGTAAGTACACTATTCTGGATATATGTCCCTCCGTCGGTAAGTACACTATTCTGGATATATGTGTTTCTGGAGATATTTACCTAGTGTAGTTTGTTCCAAGTGGTGTCCTTACACTAATCAGACAAAAACTAGTATCAAACAGCATAGTACATTTATTGATCAAATACTTTAGGCGAAAACCAACTGATATTAAGCAAGAGGACCACTGACCAACAAGAGGACCACTGACCAACAAGAGGCCCACGGACCTTGACGGTCATCTGACTTAACTATAAAGACACAAGTGTAACAGCAGTAGTGATAGTAGGAACCATTATTTTAGGGAGTGATTGTCAAATTTATTCTTAATAACCTCGCATTGGATTTTAACATAAGCATCATGTAGGTAGACAAATATGTTTCCAGTTAAAGATTTAAGTGTCAAATTTCTGTCATTTATATGTTGTTTGTCAGTATTCTATGGGTGAAGATGACATTTCTGGTTGTTAAGAATATTTATAAAACATAAGACCCAAGTGTGATTATGTACAGCTTATATACAAATATCTGTAAAGACTTAATATTCGTATTTTGAGAGCAATCCAGCATATTATACCGGTGACTTTATGGTCCAAAAATTCAAAAATTTACTTCTATCTTAAAGATTTCCTCACTGAAACATTGTTATTAAGTTTGAATAAACAGCTAAAAAATAGAATGCTATGACAAGCTTTGGATTTTTTGAGACAGTTACAGTATCCATTGGTTTTGCTGGGTTATCTGCCCATGAACAATCTAGGTCATACTGGTGACTGGAGACTACTTCACTGACCGCAATGTGGGTGTCGTCCCACTTACCTCCACACATCTAATGGTACAGAGTAACTTGTGGGTGTCGTCCCACTTACCTACACATATTATCTAATGGTACAGAGTAACTTGTGGGTGTCGTCCCACTTACCTCCACACATCTAATGGTACAGAGTAACTTGTGGGTGTTGTCCAACTTACCTACACATATTATCTAATGGTACAGAGTAACTTTTGGGTGTCGTCCCACTTACCTACACATATTATCTAATGGTACAAAGTAACTTGTGGGTGTCGTCCCACTTACCTACACTTATTATCTAATGGTACAGTGTAACTTTTGGGTGTCGTCACACTTACCTACACTTATTATCTAATGGTACAGAGTAACTTGTGGGTGTCGTCCCACTTACCTACACATATTATCTAATGGTACAGAGTAACTTGTGGGTGTCGTCCCACTTACCTACACATATTATCTAATGGTACAGAGTAACTTGTGGGTGTCGTCCCACTTACCTACACACATCTAATGGTACAGAGTAACTTTTGGGTGTTGTCCTACTTACCTACACATATTATCTAATGGTACAGAGTAACTTGTGGGTGTCATCCCACTTACCTACAAACATCTAATGGTACAGAGTAACTTTTGGGTGTTGTCCTACTTACCTACACATATTATCTAATGGTACAGAGTAACTTGTGGGTGTCGTCCCACTTACCTACACATATTATCTAATGGTACAGAGTAACTTGTGGGTGTCTTCCCACTTACCTACACATATTATCTAATGGTACAGAGTAACTTGTGGGTGTCGTCCCACTTACCTACACATATTATCTAATGGTACAGAGTAACTTGTGGGTGTCATCCCACTTACCTACACATATTATCTAATGGTACAGAGTAACTTGTGGGTGTCGTCCCACTTACCTACACATATTATCTAATGGTACAGAGTAACTTGTGGGTGTCGTCCCACTTACCTACACATATTATCTAATGGTACAGAGTAACTTGGCACAACATCATTAAAACTAGGTAGCTGGTTTAGCATAAGATCTAAACAAGAGATCCCAGAGGGATCTTGGTGCCCACCATTGTTTGATCTTTATTTGTCCTTTGAAAATCGGACCTTTTCCCTTCTCTTCTCTGTTCTTGCTCTTGATAAGACATTTAAATATTCTATACCTGCCAAATCCAAAATGGCCGCCTGGAAGCCATTTTGTTTTTCTGATCAGTCCCAAAATTACAGGGGTTCCGGAGATCCACCCAGTACTTTTCAAGAAATAGCAATAATAAACTTGCAAAGTAAAAATCCAAGATGGCCATCTGTTGGCAGTTTTGTTTACTTCATTAGTCCCAAAATCAAATGGGCACAACTAGAGACCAAGGGGAACCTACGTATGTAATTGAAGAAAGAGCCATCCAGTGCTTCTCATGAAATAGTGATAACAAAAATTGTTTACGCACAGACGGACTGAATGACGGACCACGGACCACAGACCCAGAGCGATTTGATCATCAGATAGGATAAAATATACTTTTCCTATATAAACAATCGTAAATTCACTCCCTCCCAAGGGGACACCTAGACATAGGACAGCTCTGAGTTTCACCATTTTGGCCCTTCAAGGACTTTACATTTCTGAAAGAATTTTGGTACTGACATTTGTAGTTGTTAAGAAGAAGATTTTTAATATCTTAAATATCACATGTGGTATACCATGCATATTTAAACAACATTTGTAATGATTAACTGATGCCTTTGAAGTTGAACAAAATTGTGGTAGAAAATTAGCTTACTAGTTTTAAAGGAGATGTCGAAATATGTGAGAATGTTTACTGATGTTGCCAGGTGGACAATGGACGGACACAACATGATGGCAATAGGTCATCCAGAATTTCGAGTAAGATAACTTGATAATACCACTTATCCAAAATTTAAGACTTAGCTACGGTGATTGAACACCCCTAACATTTATGTCTCAATGGTGACATTGAATATTGAATCTGTTCCAGAACATATCACACCCATCATGTCTGCCTACAGAATCTGTTCCAGAACAAATCACACCCATCATGTCTGCCTACGGAATCATGTCTGCCTACAGAATCTGTTCCAGAACATATCACACCCATCATGTCTGCCTACGGAATCATGTCTGCTTACAGAATCTGTTCCAGAACATATCACACCCATCATGTCTGCCTACGGAATCTGTTCCAGAATATATCACACCCATCATGTCTGCCTATGGAATCTGTTCCAGAATATATCACACCCATCATGTCTGCCTACGGAATCTGTTCCAGAATATATCACACCCATCATGTCTGCCTACGGAATCTGTTCCAGAACATATCACACCCATCATGTCTGCCCCTCCAGGTACAAACTTTTAACAATGTTATACTTACGGAATCTGTTCCAGAACATATCATACCCATCATGTCTGCCTACGGAATCATGTCTGCCTACAGAATCTGTTCCAGAACATATCACACCCATCATGTCTGCCCCTTCAGGTACAAACTTTTAACAATGTTATACTTACGGAATCTGTTCCAGAACATAAAGGACACCTGTCATGTCTGCCCCTCCTGGTACAAACTGTTTGTAGTCCACGATCATCCACTCATTATTGTACCTACAATAAGTGTTATATTTTCCTTAAATTATTCTGTCATCACATAACATCAACAGATAATGGGGCCATTCACGGGATATTCTGTCATCACATAACATCAACAGATAATGGGGCCATTCACGGGATATTCTGTCATCACATAACATCAACAGATAATGGGGCCATTCACGGGATATTCTGTCATCACATAACATCAACAGATAATGGGGCCATTCACGGGATATTCTGTCATCACATAACATCAACAGATAATGGGGCCATTCACAGGATATTCTGTCATCACATAACATCAACAGATAATGGGGCCATTCACGGGATATTCTGTCATCACATAACATCAACAGATAATGGGGCCATTCACGGGATATTCTGTCATCACATGATATTAACAGCTAATGGGGCCACTCATGGGATATTCTGTCATCACATGATATTAACAGATAATGGGGCCACTCATGGGATATTCTGTCATCACATGATATTAACAGCTAATGGGGCCACTCATGGGATATTCTGTCATCACATGATATTAACAGCTAATGGGGCCACTCACAGGATATTCTGTCATCACATGATATTAACAGTTAATGGGGCCACTCATGGGATATTCTGTCATCACATGATATTAACAGATAATGGGGCCACTCACGGGATATTCTGTCATCACATGATATTAACAGCTAATGGGGCCACTCATGGGATATACTGTCATCAAATGAAATTAACAGATAATGGGGCCACTCACGGGATATTCTGTCATCACATGATATTCACAGATAATGGGGCCACTCACGGGATATACTGTCATCAAATGATATCAACAGATAATGGGGCCACTCATGGGATATTCTGTCATCACATGATATTAACAGATAATGGGGCTAATCACAGGATATTCTGTCATCACATGATATTAACCTATAATGGGGCCACTCATGGGATATTCTGTCATCACATGTTATTAACAGCTAATGGGGCCACTCACGGGATATACTGTCATCACATGATATTAACAGGTAATGGGGCCACTCACAGGATATTCTGTCATCACATGATATTAACAGCTAATGGGGCCACTCATGGGATATTCTGTCATCACATGATATTAACAGATAATGGGGCCACTCACGGGATATTCTGTCATCACATGATATTAACAGATAATGGGGCCACTCACAGGATATTCTGTCATCACATGATATTAACCGATAATGGGGCCACTCATGGGATATTCTGTCATCACATGTTATTAACAGCTAATGGGGCCACTCACGGGATATACTGTCATCACATGATATTAACAGGTAATGGGGCCACTCACAGGATATTCTGTCATCACATGATATTAACAGCTAATGGGGCCACTCATGGGATATTCTGTCATCACATGATATTAACAGATAATGGGGCCACTCACGGGATATTCTGTCATCACATAATATTAACAGCTAATGGGGCCACTCACGGGATATACTGTCATCAAATGAAATTAACAGATAATGGGGCCACTCACGGGATATTCTGTCATCACATGATATTAACAGATAATGGGGCCACTCATGGGATATACTGTCATCAAATGATATCAACAGATAATGGGGCCACTCATGGGATATTCTGTCATCACATGATATTAACAGATAATGGGGCCACTCACAGGATATTCTGTCATCACATGATATTTACCGATAATGGGGCCACTCATGGGATATTCTGTCATCACATGTTATTAACAGCTAATGGGGCCACTCACGGGATATACTGTCATCACATGATATTAACAGGTAATGGGGCCACTCACAGGATATTCTGTCATAACATGATATTAACAGCTAATGGGGCCACTCATGGGATATTCTGTCATCACATGATATTAACAGCTAATGGGGCCACTCACGGGATATACTGTCATCAAATGAAATTAACAGATAATGGGGCCACTCACGGGATATTCTGTCATCACATGATATTAACAGATAATGGGGCCACTCATGGGATATACTGTCATCACATGATATTAACCGATAATGGGGCCACTCATGGGATATACTGTCATCACATGATATTAACAGATAATGGGGCTACTCATGGGATATTCTGTCATCACATGATATTAACAGGTAATGGGGCCACTCACCGGATATTCTGTCATCAAATGATATTAACAGATAATGGGGCCACTCATGGGATATTCTGTCATCACATGATATTAACAGGTAATGGGGCCACTCATGGGATATTCTGTCATCACATGATATTAACAGCTAATGGGGCCACTCATGGGATATTCTGTCATCACATGATATTAACAGATAATGGGGCAACTCACGGGATATACTGTGATTATGAAATTTTGTTGTAACCTGAATATTTTCATGTATGACACCTTTAAACTGTTTGCTGACCTTTTCAGTCTCCTTTATATCCCTTGATCCAGACTCCTTCCCCGAATTGGCTCAATCCGACATTTGTGAGGTGTATACATAAATATACTATATGTAATCATTTCACCCATATTTCATCAAAAATAGTGAATTCAATGGTAATAAAAATATTATAGAATTAGATACTTACAGCTTCTAGATCATTTTTAGAACTATTTGATATGAAAGCAGATCAGATATACATTATGCGACTTTTTTGACAATTTTTGACAACATTCATTCCAGTCACTGTTAAGTTTGTAAGAACTCACATCAAATCTACTGATTTGAATAGCATACTATACCTGGTACATAGCTGATATTAAAGTGACTTTCTACTAAATATGCAGCTTATCAACAAGGATGCTTTAAATAAAAATGAGGCCTAGCGGCCTTGACAGTCACCTGAGAGAAACTATATTGATTTTAAAGGTTAATGGGTAAGTAGCTTTCAAATATTATGAGAATGAATTTTTGACATTGAATATAGTAAGCCAGTGTCAATACATGTATACCATCAAAACTGTCATCCTATACTGATAAATCTTATTTCCAGAGGGAAAAACAAAGGTTATGATCAAAACTGCAATTTACATATAAAAATGAGAGTAATTAAGAAGAAGTCCATTTGACAAGTTTTGGCCCACCACCAATCAGCCCGGTCAGTCAGGATCAATATGGGCATACCATCAAGCCACCATCCTTCACCCAAAATTGTAACCAAGTCTGAAATATTTCTAATGAAAAATAAACAAATAATGCTAATAAATCTGTTATTCTTATAAAGACTACAGTAATCTTTACTCCCTCCCCTTTTATCCTAAAATTTGGACAAAATTCTGTCATTCCTACAGAAGAAGCAGCATAATAAAATTTAGCACTATGTTTGCTTTTGGGCTCCAACTTTTAGGTCTCAAGGTCTCAGACCCAATACCAGACTGTGGACGCTGGATGACAGACTACAGACTCTGCATGCCAGGCAATAGATACAGGGAACCAGACTACAGATACTGGATGCCACACTATGAATACTGGATGCCACACTACAGATACTGGATGCCACACTACAGATACTGGATGCCACACTATGGATACTGGATGCCACACTACAGATGAATGCCACACTACAGATACTGGATTCCACACTACAGATACTGGATGCCACACTACAGATACTGGATGCCAGACACCATGGTTTTAACACATTGGACCTTTGAACCAGGTGAACTCTCAATGACCTTGTCCTATACATACGTGCCACTGTTGAGATGACTGAAGATTTCTGCCCAATCCTTCCCTGTACTGGCCAAACGATTGGCTACCATCGACCTTATCCCCTCAGGAACGCTGTATGTTGGCTGGATGAAGGACCAGAGCTTGTCATTGGAGTTACCGATCGTAGTTTCCATGCTAACCTAAAAACATCATTGTTACATCATTACCTGTCTTGTCTATTGTTACATCATTACTTGTTACATCATTACTTGTCTTGTCTGTTGTTACATCATCACTTGTCTTGTCTGTTGTTACATCATTACTTGTCTTGTCTGTTGTTACATCATTACTTGTCTTGTCTGTTGTTACATCATTACTTGTCTTTTCTGTTGTTACATCATTACTTGTCTTGTCTGTTGTTACATCATTACTTGTCTTGTCTGTTGTTACATCATTACTTGTCTTGTCTGTTGTTACATCATTACTTGTCTTGTCTGTTGTTACATCATTACTTGTCTTGTCTGTTGTTACATCATTACTTGTCTTGTCTGTTGTTACATCATTACTTGTCTTGTCTGTTGTTACATCATTACTTGTCTTGTCTGTTGTTACATCATCACTTGTCTTGTCATTACTTGTTGTTACATCATTACTTGTCTTTTCTGTTGTTACATCATTACTTGTCTTGTCTGTTGTTACATCATTACTTGTCTTGTCTGTTGTTACATCATTACTTGTCTTGTCTGTTGTTACATCATTACTTGTCTTGTCTGTTGTTACATCATCACTTGTCTTGTCTGTTGTTACATCATTACTTGTCTTATCTGTTGTTAAATCATCATGTCTGTTGTTACATTATCAATCATCTTGTCTGTTGTTACATCATTACTTGTCTTGTCTGTTGTTACATCATTACTTGTCTTGTCTGTTGTTACATCATTACCTGTCTTGTCTGTTGTTACATCATTACTTGTCTTGTCTGTTGTTACATCATTACTTGTCTTGTCTGTTGTCACATCATTACCTGTCTTGTCTGTTGTTACATCATTACTTGTCTTGTCTGTTGTTACATCATTACTTGTCTTGTCTGTTGTTACATCATTACTTGTCTTGTCTATTGTTAAATCATCACTTGTCTTGTCTGTTGTTACATTATCAATCATCTTGTCTGTTGTTACATCATTACTTGTCTTGTCTGTTGTTACATCATTACTTGTCTTTTCTGTTGTTACATCATTACTTGTCTTGTCTGTTGTTACATCATCACTTGTCTTGTCTGTTGTTACATCATTACTTGTCTTATCTGTTGTTACATCATCACTTGTCTTGTCTGTTGTTACATTATCAATCATCTTGTCTGTTGTTACATCATTACTTGTCTTGTCTGTTGTTACATCATTACTTGTCTTGTCTGTTGTTACATCATTACCTGTCTTGTCTGTTGTTACATCATTACTTGTCTTGTCTGTTGTTACATCATTACCTGTCTTGTCTGTTGTCACATCATTACCTGTCTTGTCTGTTGTTACATCATTACTTGTCTTGTCTGTTGTTACATCATTACTTGTCTTGTCTGTTGTTACATCATTACTATACTCACCAGACCAGGACTGTGACTATACTCATCAGACCAGAACTGTGACTGTACTCATCAGACCAGAACTGTGACTGTACTCATCAGACCAGAACTGTGAATATACTCACCAGACCAGGACTGTGACTATACTCACCAGACCACAACTGTGACTATACTCACCAGACCAGGACTGTGACTGTACTCATCAGACCAGAACTGTGACTGTACTCATCAGACCAGAACTGTGACTGTACTCACCAGACCAGAACTGTGACTGTACTCACCAAACCAGAACTGTGAATATACTCACCAGACCAGAACTGTGACTGTACTCACCAGACCAGAACTGTGACTGTACTCACCAGACCAGAACTGTGACTGTACTCACCAGACCAGAACTGTGACTGTACTCACCAGACCAGAACTGTGAATATACTCATCAGACCAGAACTGTGACTGTACTCATCAGACCAGAACTGTGACTGTACTTACCAGACCAGAACTGTGACTGTACTCACCAGACCAGAACTAAGGAGGTAGTAGTCATCCCCAGACATAACTGAACCAGGGTATGAGGAAAAACTCATTGTTCGCCCAAGCAAAATTTTCCCTGCCAAAAAGAATCAAAAGATGAAGTCACGACCTTAAATTCTAGAAAAGGGTACATTCTCATACCTGGTAAGTGGCATACTTTTTTCTAAGGAAACATGGCAAATGGATTTCATAACAGTCAGCTAAAGCTAGATACAGCAGACCTGTCATGATAATCTGTAATAATTTGCAATATTACTCCAGATATTTTTGTCACAGAGTTTTGTGTAGTAAGTAGTAGGCATTATTCAAAGTGCTAGTGATGCCTGCAGTTGCTACTCCCCTATATCATACCATATTGTGACATGGAGGTAGCCTTCATGTACAGTACTAACTAATAGTACAGTCACAAATCACTAAATGCCACTTGCCGGCATGGTAACTGTCAGTTTTTACTCAAATTTAGCTGGAGGCAGCTTGGCTGCAGGCACAATTGGCAGGCAACAGGTGGCATTTTAGATGCCGCTTAAGTTTTATAAAAATAAAAATAAAATTCTGTCTGCCAACGTTATACATTAGAGAATATGATTGCTACAGATTTGGCACATACATAAGATAGGATGAAAACCTTTACCGCTGGTTAACTATACAACTGGGCCATGGAGGATACTGCAATGCAGTCTGGGAGATATCAATATTGATAACAACTTTCAGAGAAAGAAAATAAGGTTATTACATTGAAAGTCAAGAAAAGAAAGATAACTATATTCAAAGTCAAGGAAAGGTGAGATAATTACCTTGAAAGTCATCAGAAGGGAGATAATTACCTTGAAAGTCATCAGAAGGGAGATAATTACCTTGAAAGTCATCAGAAGGGATATAATTACCTTGAAAGTCATTGGATGGGAGATAATTACCTTGAGAGGGTTGGAGAGAGAGACAATATTGTGAGTGAAAGGAAAGGGAGATTATTACCTTGTGAAGGTATGAGAGGGAGATAATTATGTGACAGAAAAAGAAAGGCAGATTATTACCATGAGAGGGTTGCAAAGTGAGAAAAATACCCTATAAGTCATAAAGAAAAGGGAGATAATTACCTTGTGAGGGTTGGAGAGGGAAATGTTTACACTGAAAGTCATGAAGAAAAGGGAGATTATTACCTTGTGAGGGTTGGAGAGGGAAATGTTTACACTGAAAGTCATGAAGAAAAGGGAGATTATTACCTTGAGAGGGTTGGAGAGGGAAATGTTTACACTTATAGTCATGAAGAAAAGGGAGATTATTACCTTGAGAGGGTTGGAGAGGGAAATGTTTACACTTATAGTCATGAAGAAAAGGGAGATTATTACCTTGAGAGGGTTGGGGAGGGAAATGTTTACACTTATAGTCATGAAGAAAAGGGAGATTATTACCTTGAGAGGGTTGGAGAGGGAAATGTTTACACTTATAGTCATGAAGAAAAGGGAGATAATTACCTTGAGAGGGTTGGGGAGGGAAATGTTTACACTTATAGTCATGAAGAAAAGGGAGATTATTACCTTGAGAGGGTTGGAGAGGGAAATGTTTACACTGAAAGTCATGAAGAAAAGGGAGATTATTACCTTGAGAGGGTTGGAGAGGGAAATGTTTACACTGAAAGTCATGAAGAAAAGGGAGATTATTACCTTGAGAGGGTTGGAGAGGGAAATGTTTACACTTATAGTCATGAAGAAAAGGGAGATTATTACCTTGTGAGAGGGTTGGAGAGGGAAATGTTTACACTGAAAGTCATGAAGAAAAGGGAGATTATTACCTTGAGAGGGTTGGAGAGGGAAATGTTTACACTTATAGTCATGAAGAAAAGGGAGATAATTACCTTGAGAGGGTTGGAGAGGGATATAATCACCGTGGGAAGGTAAGAAAGGGAGATAATTACCTTGAGAGTCATGGAAAGGAATGTCATATTTCTTGAGGACTCTCAACATGCTCATATAGCTGCTCCAGGTATCGTGGCTCACAAAAAGGTCCTTGGCTCCAGGGAGTAGTTTGACAAGGGCAGAGCATGAACCTGATCCCAAAACACGAGATTTTGTAGGCTTGTGGAGTGCTTCCTCAAGGTCTTCTAGGTCACCACCAACCTGCATAAAACTGGAAAAACATGAGATGATGATACCTCCTCAACACTAATGTTTATACATCCTCAACACTAATAATGTTTATAGCACCTCAACACTCAGACTGATTATACCTCCTTAACACTCACACTGATTATACCTCAACACTCACACTGATTATACCTCCTTAACACTCACACTGATTATACCTCCTTAACACTCACACTGATTATACCTCAACACACAGACTGATTATACCTCAACACTCACACTGATTAAACCTCAACACTCACACTGATTATACCTCAACACACAGACTGATTAACACACTGATTATACCTCAACACTCACACTGATTATACCTCAACACACAGACTGATTATACCTCAACACTCACACTGATTAAACCTCAACACTCACACTGATTATACCTCAACACACAGACTGATTATACCTCAACACTCACACTGATTATACCTCAACACACAGACTGATTATACCTCCTCAACACTCACACTGATTATACCTCAACACACAGACTGATTATACCTCCTCAACACAGACGGATTATACCTCCTTATCACTCACACTGATTATACCTCCTTAACACACAGACTGATTATACCTCAACACTCACACTGATTATACCTCCTCAACACAGACGGATTATACCTCCTTATCACTCACACTGATTATACCTCCTGCCTGAAATTAGTGAACATTTTTTGTAAGAAATCCAAGTGTCCTCTCATTAGGAAAAGTATATAGTTACATTATCACAGATCAAATCACTTCTATTAAGGCACTATTGACAAATATTGGATATCATATGGATAATTTCTTTCAATGGTCAAAATTTTCGTGATTTTCTTTTAAAACCATTGAATATGTTATTGAATCAAAATTCCATGATCTTGATATAAAAGCTACAACCCTCATGTCTCAAAATTTCATAGAATGAATTTTCGTGATTACCTTACTGTACTGCGAAATAGTAAAAAAAAAATGAGGCAAAGCCATAATTGGCTGGGTTGCGGGATGATTGTAATGTTATATATTGTGCTCAAAACAACGTTTCAGCCAATGAGAGGTTATCACACTCAAAACAACATCTTAACCAATGAGAGGCAAAGGCTGCCATCTTGGATTTTCCACGCCAGACTGTTGAAAATGACTAAGTTCCAAAGCTGGGAAAATCAAGAAAAAATGTCCGCAATAAATCCTAAATTAATAGGTACACATCTTCAACATATATATAAACTTCCTACAAAGTTTCAAGCTTCTAGATCACAAACTCTAGGAGGAGTGATTCTACAAAACTGGTACCTCTTTCCCTTTATGTGCAACACGGCCAAATATCATTCAACTGAAAATAACCAGCCATCCCAGAGGGATCCTCGTGCCCACCATTTGATGATTTATTGATTCTACACAAGACTGATCTTTTCTCTACTTTTTCCTTTCTTTCCCTTTTCTTTAACCTTAATCATTTGATAATAAGAACATCCTACATATGACATTAAAGATAAACAGGAAGGTCTAAAGGAATAGTGATAAACAAACTTAACTGACAAAATCCTAAATTTTATTTTCTTGAGCAGCATAACTTAAGACTAAGGGGAATCTACACATCAAGTCTGAGAAATTTCAATACATCTCAAGAGATAGCAAATATAAATCTCAACTATCAAAATACAAAATGGAGGACTGTCCACCCTTCTGTTTTCACAACCAGCTTCAAAATTAAATGGGCACAACAGGGAGTTATGAGACAATGGAAAAATGTGAAGTTTGAGAAATTTCCATCAAGTGTTTCCCAAGAAATAGAGATAACAAACTATCATTGTCAAAATACAGGATCACTGTCTGACAGCTATTTTTTTCTGATCAGTCCCAATATCAGAAAGTCACAACTAAGACCAAGGAGAATCGAAATATCAGATTTGAGAAAGATTCATGTATACCTTCTCAAGAAATAGCCATAACACTCTTTCATTACTAGGAATCAAAAAATAAAGAAATTGGAGAAAGAATGATCCTTTATAAGAATTAACAATAATAAGAATTGTTTAACGACATACAAGAGACGAACCATTGACCACAGGAAAATAAATTTACTCTATTAATATACAGAAAGAGATTGGTCGCAATCTTACTAAAATAGACAAGAATTATTATGTGAAAGCATACTTACTATATTCCCATGGGGTCAAGGTTAGTTGTAGGCTGACCGATCACATGTTCCTGTGGGTAAAAATAACCACTGGATAGCCCACTCACTTGTAACAAATAGAGCTTCACCTGTAGAAATAAGACAGAGATGTCACATGTTCCTGTGGGTAAAAACAAACACTGGAGTTTTTTGTAGGTAACATTACCTGTGTATGTCCTGTAGTAACCTGGGAGTTTTTGTAGGTAACATTACCTGTTTATGTCCTGTATTAACCTGGGAGTTTTTGTAGATAACATTACCTGTATATGTCCTGTATTAACCTGGGAGTTTTTGTAGGTAACATTAACTGTTTATGTCCTGTATTAACCTGGGAGTTTTTGTAGGTAACATTAACTGTTTATGTCCTGTATTAACCTGGGAGTTTTTGTAGATAACATTACCTGTTTATGTCCTGTATTAACCTGGGAGTTTTTGTAGATAACACTACCTGTGTATGTCCTGTAGTAACCTGGGAGTTTTTGTAGATAACATTACCTGTTTATGTCCTGTAGTAACCTGGGAGTTTTTGTAGGTAACATTAACTGTTTATGTCCTGTATTAACCTGGGAGTTTTTGTAGGTAACATTAACTGTTTATGTCCTGTATTAACCTGGGAGTTTTTGTAGATAACATTACCTGTTTATGTCCTGTATTAACCTGGGAGTTTTTGTAGATAACACTACCTGTGTATGTCCTGTAGTAACCTGGGAGTTTTTGTAGATAACATTACCTGTTTATGTCCTGTAGTAACCTGGGAGTTTTTGTACATAACATTACCTGTGTATGTCCTGTATTAATCTGGGAGTTTTTGTAGGTAACATTAACTGTTTATGTCCTGTATTAACCTGGGAGTGTTTGTAGGTAACATTACCTGTTTGTGTCCTGTATTAACCTGGGAGTGTTTGTAGGTAACATTACCTGTGTATGTCCTGTATTAACCTGGGAGTGTTTGTAGGTAACATTACCTGTTTATGTCCTGTATTAACCTGGGAGTGTTTGTAGGTAACATTACCTGTTTGTGTCCTGTATTAACCTGGGAGTGTTTGTAGGTAACATAACATGTGTATGTCCTGTATTAACCTGGGAGTGTTTGTAGGTAACATTACCTGTTTGTGTCCTGTATTAACCTGGGAGTGTTTGTAGGTAACATTACCTGTTTGTGTCCTGTATTAACCTGGGAGTGTTTGTAGGTAACATTACCTGTGTATGTCCTGTATTAACCTGGGAGTGTTTGTAGGTAACATTACCTGTTTGTGTCCCGTATTAACCTGGGAGTTTTTGTAGGTAACATTACCTGTGTATGTCCTGTATTAACCTGGGAGTGTTTGTAGGTAACATTACCTGTTTGTGTCCTGTATTAACCTGGGAGTTTTTGTAGGTAACATTACCTGTTTATGTCCGATAGTAACCTGGGAGTGTTTGTAGATAATATTACCTGTTTATGTCCTGTAGTAACCTGGGAGTTTTTGTAGGTAACATTACCTGTTTATGTCCTGTATTAACCTGGGAGTGTTTGTAGGTTACATTACCTGTTGATGTCCTGTATTAACCTGGGAGTGTTTGTAGGTAACATTACCTGTTTGTGTCCTGTATTAACCTGGGAGTTTTTGTAGGTAACATTACCTGTTTATGTCCTGTATTAACCTGGGAGTGTTTGTAGGTAACATTACCTGTGTATGTCCTGTATTAACCTGGGAGTGTTTGTAGGTAACATTACCTGTTTGTGTCCTGTATTAACCTGGGAGTTTTTGTAGGTAACATTACCTGTTTATGTCCGATAGTAACCTGGGAGTGTTTGTAGATAATATTACCTGTTTATGTCCTGTAGTAACCTGGGAGTTTTTGTAGGTAACATTACCTGTTTATGTCCTGTATTAACCTGGGAGTGTTTGTAGGTTACATTACCTGTTGATGTCCTGTATTAACCTGGGAGTGTTTGTAGGTAACATTACCTGTTTGTGTCCTGTATTAACCTGGGAGTTTTTGTAGGTAACATTACCTGTTTATGTCCTGTATTAGCCTGGGAGTGTTTGTAGGTAACATTACCTGTTTGTGTCCTGTATTAACCTGGGAGTTTTTGTAGGTAACATTACCTGTTTCCAGTATGGATCAGATGTGGATTTCGTTATCATCTCGTTCATCCAGTCAAGATTTTGTTGAAGGTAGGATTGCAGACGTGTACAGTAAGCTGTGTAGGGTTTCTCACAGTAACCTTCTATTGTGTTGAACCACTGCATCTGAATAAAGTTAGCAGTAAGATAGCCTTCCACCAAACCAGCTGCGTATGCCTGAACCTCATCACTGTATCCTTCTGATGTTGTCACTTCCAGGAAAGACCATCTGCCATGTATAAGATTATATTAGCTTCCTAGCATGCTGCAAACAAAGTGGAAGAAAAATTATATCAAGCATGCAGGTAAAAGGTGATAGTTATATAATAACTTATAAAAACTTACCATATGGCACTGTCCATCTTGAAGATTTTTTTTATGAAAGCCAATGCATGCAAATTCTATATTGATAAATATTCACTTTAAACTACTTTTCTCATTTTTGCATTAAATTATAATCTAAGTAACCTACAGATTGTATATCATTTAATGAGATCTCTGTTTGAACACATTTAGTATGAAAAATGCCAACATAGAAATACATTTATGGCTTACTTGTAAAAACAAACAAATAACAACAAAAGGTCCAACAGGCTCACCTCTTCTGCAACTTACAAAGCTCTTTAAGTCAGTTTCTGCAAACTTGGAAACACATTCCTCAAACAAGCAACTACCTTAAAACCATGATCCTGGGGCTAATGGTAAGAAAAAATTCACAACACTGGACCCATCACATTGACAGTAGGTTGTGGTAATTTAAGTGAACAAACTTAGTAGCCCTTCATCCAAGCATGTTACAGGTCCAATATAAACACCCTAAATATTTGGTTAATAACAAGTAATTTACAGAATTTAAAACATTCGTCCACTTTGACCTTAAAAAAGGGGCAATATCATCCAAAATAAACTAAATAAACTTGGAAACTCTTTATACTAGTATTTTAAAGGTCCAATTATAGTACCCTAGGCCTTTTTGTTATTCAGAAGAAGTTGTTTGCAGATTCTCAACTGATTTAACCAACTCCTATGATGTTTAAAGTCGGTCAAGGTCATTCTTTTGAACAAATGTGGTAGGTGGCTTTTTATACCAGGACCCTACAAGCCCAATATCAGATCTTTGGAGATTTTGATTTTAGATATTTCAACACATTTTACCTCTGTGATCTTAAAAGTCTTTCAAGGTCATAACTTGATGTTGACATTGAATGAAGGTCAAGGTCATTGACTTGAACAAATTTGGTAGCCCATCATGCTACAGACCCTATATCAGTTCCCTGGATCATTTTGTTACTGAGTTGAGAAGAAGTTGTTTAAATGGAAAAGTTGATGCTTGATGGACAGAATGACATACAATGAATGCCCTACACAGCATAACTTCAAGTGCATGTGGTATAAAAATTAAAGAGACTATGTTAACTGTTGCTTACCTGTTCATTGCAAGGATAAATGGGGACAAAATTGGTCATAATGCATGGATGGTATTTTGTGGAAAAAGTCTGATTTCAGTAACAAGATAGGTGGAAAATCTCAGTCTTGCAACTTTTAGTAAATTTGTCTTTCTTTCATCCTGGTTAAATATTATAATTAACAGTAATTGAAATAACAACTTACAATGTACATATAGTATAAGACTTCAAGTACTTTTGGATACTTTGTGTAGTTTGAGTTGAGAAAAATAAGCAGAATTAATTATGAATATTTAGATATATACTAATATTAATTATAAAATTTCAAAGGATAACATTGAAGTTTAAACAAATTAATTGTACAAGAGAAGAAAAGGATAGATTTGACTTTCATTTATATGTGAAATATTGATTAAAGCTTTATGAAAATTGGAATAAAAGAGATTGTGAGAAATTATAAACAAAAATTTGTAAATGAAAACAGCTTATATTCATAATTAGAGATTGAAATACTTGTCATTTAGATCTTTTCAAGAAACTTTTTTTCGTCTTTCAATGAATTAAAAGAAATGAATAATTCAAAATGACCTTTTGTGCATCAAGTTTTCATTCTTTTCATCTCAAATTCAGATCAGTTATTAATTATCATAATCACTTGCCATTTTTTTTAACATTCTTAATATGATGAATGCTGAAACCCAGATTTTTCATTCCACTTTAATTCTGATTCGTTTATACTTAACCAACAGATTAAACTGAAAGCTAAGATGTTTACAGATAAGGCTTCTTCTTGTTTTTGTGTTTGAAGTGATGAACTCAATTATAATCAGAGGCATATCAATAATTGACTGTGTGAATTCATTTTCTAATCACCAGGCTTTGGCATCCCATGTGAGGGGTTAGGCTAATTACAGGTGGTTTACATCCCAGTGTCTGGGATAGGAAGAGTATAAATGGCAATACCTATCCATGGAACAATGAATTATCTATGTATATTTTTGCAGTTTTGCTTTAATTCTTCTCACTTAACATGATCTTATTTTGAAGATTTCTACACCAAAATGTCATTTCCTTTCTAATGATGACCTGATGCTGTACATTTACAGTGGCCTAGAAGTGCACAGTAGGCTAACTAAAGAATCACTATATGATTGAGTGATGTAAGCGGAAAATGAAACTTAAGTCGTATTTCCGCAAACCTGGTGAGACATTTGTACTGGTAGTATCTGTGGACATCTTTTTGGTGGTGGAATACTGATGCTACGCAGTTTACTGAATAAACATCATAATATGAACACAATACAATACATGTATGCATTCATTAAAATGAAATTCGTCGAAGTAGCATAGTTTTGGTCAATGATTCTTCATCTTGCGAGGGGTCCGAAACTGATGCGTTAATGATGTATCGATCTACAATTGTGACTTACCCTGTAGTGTTCACTTCATTACGAAAAACACCTTTAGCAACAAAATTGCCCGGCTCGGTTTTGCCGGTAATTGAGTATTTGTGACCATTACTGTCATAGGATACGTATGCCACGGAGGTAGTTGAAAGTTCTCTGCCAGTGCACACGGCTACGAAAATCACGCAACACAAACCTAAAACTAGCATGTCCGCCATTTTGGCCAGTCACATGACCTATCAAATATGCATTCGGACTTCTCCTGCTTTACTCATATCTTTCAATTTCAAAACAAGAAATGTTCCGAAAATTACATAGACTCTCCTGTGTTGGGTTTTGACGTCTGCACCATTAGTATATATTTGCTCACCTGACCTAGGTGTTGCCCCACAGAAGATAACATAATTAGCATGATTGTTTCACTGATAACGGGATGATTGCATCTCATGTGATGTAGCTAAAAGCTGTGATGATTTGAAGGACAACACTGTCAGCTGCTGACATGTTAACAGGATGTGATTAATGCACAAAGCAGTCCAGTGCACTAATGTTATAATGATCAGAAACATAACATGCCAGAACTTTTGTGAAATATGAAAATCAACGAGAAAAGTTTAGTGAAATTCGCCTCGTCTGGGGCACCCGCTGATAAAGAAGGTCCATTACTTAAGAGAGGTGAGCTCAATAAGGGGTTCCAGAAGCGATGGTTTGTGTTAAAAGGAAATCTTTTTTTTTACTATGAGAGAAGGACAGATAAAGAACCAATTGGCGTGGTAGTCCTGGAAGGATGTACAATAGAACTCGCAGAGAACACAGATGGATTTACTTTCCAGATTGTATTTCCAGGAAGTCACTCCCGTACTTACACATTAGCAGCAGACTCGCAGGAAGAAATGGAAGCATGGATGAAAGTGTTAGCATGTGCAAGTTATGACTACATGAAGTTGATGGTTGCAGATCTGCAACAACAGATAGAGGAAATGAATTCTGAGACACAGCAGCGACTCGTGGAGCAGGCCAAACGAGATAGTAAGATGGTGCATTCCCAGTACCAGAAAATCTCCTACTCAGCTGATGATTCTAGTTATCATGACATATTAGGATTAACAGTGGATGAGAATGCTTCCATTAGTCCCCAAGGAAGAATAAGTAACCAGAGATTCAATCCTTTTAATTCTTCAGCTAATGATATATTAGAATCAGGCGGGGCAAAGTCAGGACAAGTTGTGGACTTGGTTAATGATTATTACGATGATTCTGCTGAAGTGAACCACAAAAGTTTTATAGAACTACACGAGGAATATGGAACACAAATACAGTGCCTAAGTGAGCTATGGAGAACTGGTGCCATGACCAGGAACTCTCTGTTGCTCTCTCCTGACATTTTATAGCTTCAATTTATAATTTCTTCCTAGACTATCTCAAAAATTAATATTGTGGGTCGTTTGCTTGTGGGAAGATTGTCCCTAAAGCATGGCCATGTGTAAGGAATGGTCTATAGGAATGTTGTAACTCAGGCCTGGGTGAGGATTGGTCTCTATGGATGTTGTAACTCGGGCCTGGGTAAGGATTGGTATATAGGGAGGTTGCCCCTGGGTGCCTATGAAGGAGTGATCTCAAGAGAGGTTGTTGCTGGAAGAGGGCCACTCTGTACGGAAATTGTCCTAGGGTAAGGATTCAAATCTCTAGAGAAATTGTCCTTGGGTGATGATTGTTTGTCTTGGGAGATTGCCCTTGGGGTCAGGATTGGCTTGAGAGAGGTTGTCCCTGTGTGAGGAATGGTCTCTGTGGAGATGTCCGTGGGTGAGGATTAGTTTCTATGGAGATTGTCCTAGGGTAAGGCCTCTGGAGAGGTTTTCCCACTGAGATCATCAGATTAGTATTGGCTACGTTTTTGTTTTGTTGCAGTGCATCTATGATTAGGGCCAGGGTACCGACACTTGGGAATTCAACATTTATATGGTCAGGATTCGGTTATACAGATCTCCACAAAAGTAAAGGGGTCATATTTCCTGAAATGAGTGATAAGTCTTATTTGGCTTGTCCTGAACAGTTGAAATTTTAATTGAATTTTCTTATAATTAATAGAAAAGTGTTTCCTTCATTATTATCCAAAATGGGATGATAATGATTTGTCTCCCTTTGTTGCTAATACAGATAGAGCCCAAAATGGAGCAATATAATGTTGCAATATAGTGTTGTGTCTGCCTAGCAATATAGTGTTGTCTCACTTGGTGTTTACAGCTGGAGCCCAAACTGGAGCAATATAGTGTTGTCTGCCTTGGTACTTGGGCCGAAACTGGAGCAATTAAGTGTTGTCTTCCTTAAGGCTTTGTGTTAACAGGTGGAGCCTAAATTGGGGAAATATTGTGTTGTCTCCCTTCATCATCAGATGGTGGGCAGTTCATCCGTTGTCCGTCCCTCCATCTGTAAGCAATTGTTGTTATCCCTGTTTCTTTAGTTGTACTGAAATCATCTTTCTCATATTTTGTATCTGGATTCCCATGATCGCTAATTGTGCATGTTTGATTTTGGGACTGATAAGAAAAAATTAAATATCTGATACGGATATTTTGGCGCCATAAAATTTGATATTTGTCCCGGGTTTGTCTGCTTGACTTTGGGACTGATTAGAAAAACAAAACATCATTGCTGTTCCTGAAGAAAAATTTCAAATTTCATAGATCGAGCAAACACAGAGGAAAGAATATTAGTAGGTATATAAAAAGGGAAACAGTCCAAATTAAGAACATATAAAGACCAGCCATGTTTGGCACCAACTTTAAAACCCTCTGAGATCTCTTATTTATAGATGTAGCCGAAACTGATGTGATACTGCAATACTTTTTGTTACATTTTCAGAAGTTCATTACCTACTTGTATTCATTTAAGGGTAGATTCAAAGACAAATGACAAAATAGAATGAAAGTTTATGTCAAATTGTTATATATACCGATATATATATATATATATATACGCTAAATGTATTACTTATATAGCATTTTGTACTTAAATATATGTATGTATATATATTTTTTTTTACTCAATCATGGTAGTTCAATTTTATTATATTGAAGCTTTTAAATAGACTTCTACATGAAATAAATGTTAAGTTAACAAATTAAACTTAATTACCTGAATTTCAATATTTTCTATAGAATTCAGAAATATACAATCATTAAGTAATTAAAAGTTATTAAAAGACAGCCATATATTAATGTCAAATTTTATCAATGGGCATTGTAATAATTGATAAGAAAATGTTTTGTCTCCCTTACATTTCTTGTTGTTCAATAACTTCCATTCCTTGGATATGAAGGTCTAAATGTTGAAGTAAAATAGTGAAGGTTTTCTTTTTTTTTTGAGAACCAACTACAACCTGCATTAGTTATCTATAATGTAGACCGTCACAATGGTACTGTACAAATGTTGTTGACAAGTACATGTAATTGACTGTTATGCTGTTTCTAATACATTGAATACATCTTTGTGATTGGGAATAACTTGTTCGTGGATATTTATATGTATCATCATGCGATACAGAGTATCAATATACCAAACTGTCATCATGAATGCTTATAGAAAGTGATGATTTATAAGATTAAAATCACAGATGTAACCATCATGTCAACACCTCTGTTATTCTAGTAAATTTAATAAATCATTTATATTAAAAGTCTTGATTTATTTATATATACATATTTAAAACATAGAGACCTTGACTACTTGCTTGTTTATATCACTATAGTACCATTTAAAGGACTTCTTCTTAATAATCAAACTGCCAAAGAGTGCTGATATTGGACCTGTTGTATGCTGGGATGAATGACCTTGATTCACTCTGAAGGTCACAGGAGTCAAATGCATTGAAATAAGAAAACCAAAATGCTGAGGGTGCTGATATTAGGCTTGTAGCATGCTGGGATGAAAGACTTTTTTAAATAAATGGCCTTGACATATTTTTAAGGTCACTGGGATCAAATGTGTTATAGTCTTTAAACAACTTCTCAATAACCAAAAGATCCAGTGTGCTGATATTGGTACTGTAGCATGCTAGGATATGATGGAGTACCAAGTTTGTTCAAATGAATGATCTTAATCCACTGTCCAGGTCAAGGGGCCAAACATGTCAAAAGTTTTTAAACAGAAACTTGATGATAACCAAGATGTCCAAGCTATCAATATTGGTTCTGTAACCTAACAGGATGAGGGGCTACCATATTTAAACAAATGATTAACTATGACCTACTTTCAAAATCACTTGTCAAACATTTTGAGAACTTATGATTTGTTCTGCAGCAAGAGGTCCTGGGTCATGATATTTGTGTTGTAGCATGCTTGAGATTTCAAGTTTTCATATGATGAACAGGCAAAGTCTTCAGTGTAAGCTGCTGAACAGTAGAGGAATACAGGCCCATTGAGCCTCTATCATATATATTTATAGTTAAATGACCATTAAGGTCCATGGGAGTCTTGTTTAGTAGATCACCTGAGATAAAGTTTCAAATGCAATAAATCAAACTTGGCTAAAATCATTAGTTTAGGATGGCAGATTGACAGTAATCACATACTTGACTGCTGGTGGCCATCAGATATACAAAATGACTGCTGGTGGCCATCAGATATACAAAATGACTTGGTGGCCATCAGATATACAAAATGACATGGTGGCCATCAGGTATACAAAATGACTTGGTGGCCATCAGATATACAAAATGACATGGTGGCCATCAGATATACGAAATGACTTGGTGGCCATCAGATATACAAAATGACTTGTTGGCCATCAGATATACAAAACGGCTGCTGGTGGCCATCAGATATACAAAATGACTGCTGGTGACCATCAGATATACAAAATGACTTGGTGGCCATCAGATATACAAAATGACTGCTAGTGGCCATCAGATATACAAAATGACTTGGTGGCCATCAGATATACAAAATGACTGCTAGTGGCCATCAGATATACAAAATGACTGCTAGTGGCCATCAGATATACAAAATGACTGCTGGTGACCATCAGATATACAAAATGACTGCTGGTGGCCATCAGATATACAAAATGACTTGGTGGCCATCAGATATACAAAATGACTGCTAGTGGCCATCAGAAATACAAAATGACTGCTGGTGACCATCAGATATACAAAATGGCTGCTGGTGGCCATCAGATATACAAAATGACTTCTGGTGGCCATCAGATATACTAAATGACTGCTGGTGGCTATCAGATATACAAAATGACTTGGTGGCCATCAGATATACAAAATGACTTGGTGGCCATCAGATATACAAAATGACTTGGTGGCCATCAGATATACAAAATGACTTGGTGGCCATCAGAAATATAAAATGACTTGGTGGCCATCAGATATACAAAATGACTGCTAGTGGCCATCAGATATACAAAATGACATGGTGGCCATCAGATATACAAAATGACTGCTGGTGACCATCAGATATACAAAATGACTTGGTGGCCATTAGATATACAAAATGACTTGGTGGCCATCAGATATACAAAATGACTTGGTGGCCATCAGATATACAAAATCACTTGTTGGCCATCAGATATACAAAATGACTGCTGGTGGCCATCAGATATACAAAATGACTGCTGGTGGCCATCAGATATACAAAATGACTGCTGGTGACCATCAGATATACAAAATGACTTGGTGGCCATTAGATATACAAAATGACTTGGTGGCCATCAGATATACAAAATCACTTGTTGGCCATCAGATATATAAAATGACATGGTGGCCATCAGATATACAAAATGACTGCTGATGGCCATCAGATATACAAAATGACTGCTGGTGGCCATCAGAAAAACAAAATGACTTGGTGGCCATCAGATATACAAAATGACTGCTGGTGGCCATCAGAAAAACAAAATGACTTGTTGGCCATCAGATATACAAAATGACTTGGTGGCCATCAGATATATAAAATGACTTGTTGGCCATCAGATATACAAAATGACTTGGTGGCCATTAGATATACAAAATGACTTGTTGGCCATCAGAAATACAAAATGACTTGTTGGCCATCAGATATACAAAACGGCTGCTGGTGGCCATCAGATATACAAAATGACTGCTGGTGGCCATCAGAAAAACAAAATGACTTGGTGGCCATCAGATATATAAAATGACTTGTTGGCCATCAGATATACAAAATGACTTGGTGGCCATTAGATATACAAAATGACTTGTTGGCCATCAGATATACAAAATGACTGGTAGTGGCCATCAGATATACAAAATGACTTGTTGGCCATCAGAAATACAAAATGACTTGGTGGTCATCAGATATACAAAATGACTGCTGGTGGCCATCAGATATACAAAATGACTGCTGGTGGCCATCAGATATATAAAATGACTGCTAGTGGCCTTCAGAAAAACAAAATGACTGCTGGTGTGAGGATTATACATTGAAAGTGAATTCTACGTCAGAGAATTTGGACTAAAAACCTTGAGAAAATCTGAAGAGATACAGCTGGATAAGTGAGGGGTTGTACCCCAGAGAATTTGGACTGTAAACTTTGAAAAAAAAAACTTAATAGATACGGCTTAATAGGTGAGTCCTACTTTGAGAATAGTTTTGCAAACTCGGCAAAACCATAGTAATGACTCTCAGAATTTACCACGAAATGACACTTTACTTCTATATTTGGGTTTTCTCATTCGTTTACGCATGTGTCCCCCTTTTTGAGGTGATTTGTACAGAATGTAAACTTTCTCTCAACAGCCACAATAATATTTTGATAATAATATGTTTTTTGATAAATCAACCAAGTACAGCTGAAAGTGGCCTACTTTACATACAAATCAGAACATGTCTCAATATACCATGTAGTCACACTGCTTGCGGATTAATTAATTCTCCTTGTAATGTTTTTTTTTGTTACCTTTTGAACTCTGACCAAAAGTCGGGAAAAATTAATCAAATCAGTTAAAATAGACTTAAAACTAGGCCACAGAATAAAATTGTATCAATAGTTTACACAAAACCTAAAATCACAATGATAAATATCGGGAAATTCTGTCAGTGCTGGGCCTCGATTTCATCGATATAGTCATGTCTAAAAATAACTACTGAAGTCATGTGATCAACACCCTCATACAAAATTTTCAGTCAAAGTTTTGATATCTGTAAAAAGACAAGACTCGGGGAACACTTGATAAAACGAAACAGGTACGTTAACTTGATTCAAAGGTACAGCTAACACGTGCCCACGTGTTACTAATGTAAACAACATGGTGGCATTATTTTACTTCCGGTATCTATGTCACTGTTTACCCGGGTTACTGATCATGATGGTTTTTTAGGTTCCGGAGATACCACAATAATCCAATCAATTTTATCATTTGAACAGGATGCTATAGATGATATGTTTTATCACAGGGACTTGTGATTTCATCACATGTAATTACATTATAGCAGACATCTGTTTAACACAGGGATCTGTACTATTCGAAAAAGTTACATTATCATAGTGATTGAATTTGCTATCGACAGAGCCCTGTATAATAACAGGGGTCTGTAATATCACAGGGCTCTGTATCATCACATAGCCCTGTATAATAACAGGGGTCTGTAATATCACAGGGCTCTGTATCATCACATAGCCCTGTATAATAACAGGGGTCTGTAATATCACAGGGGTCTGTATCATCACATAGCCCTGTATAATAAGGGGTCAGTAATATCACAGGGTCTGTAATATCACAGGGGTCTGTATCATCACATAGCCCTGTATAATAACAGGGGTCTGTAATATCACAGGGGTCTGTATCATCACATAGCCCTGTATAATAACAGGGGTCTGTAATATCACAGGGGTCTGTATCATCACATAGCCCTGTATAATAACAGGGGTCTGTAATATCACAGGGGTCTGTATCATCACATAGCCCTGTATAATAACAGGGGTCTGTAATATCACAGGGCTCTGTATTATCACATAGCCCTGTATAATAACAGGGGTCTGTAATATCACAGGGGTCTGTATCATCACATAGCCCTGTATAATAACAGGGGTCTGTAATATCACAGGGGTCTGTATCATCACATAGCCCTGTATAATAACAGGGGTCTGTAATATCACAGGGGTCTGTATCATCACATAGCCCTGTATAATAACAGGGGTCTGTGTTATCACAGGGCTCTGTATCATCACATAGCCCTGTATAATAACAGGGGTCTGTAATATCACAGGGGTCTGTATCATCACATAGCCCTGTATAATAACAGGGGTCTGTAATATCACAGGGGTCTGTATCATCACATAGCCCTGTATAATAACAGGGGTCTGTAATATCACAGGGGTCTGTATCATCACATAGCCCTGTATAATAACAGGGGTCTGTATCATCACATAGCCCTGTATAATAACAGGGGTCTGTAATATCACAGGGGTCTGTATCATCACATAGCCCTGTATAATAACAGGGGTCTGTAATATCACATACATAGCCCTGTATAATAACAGGGGTCTGTAATATCACAGGGGTCTGTATCATCACATAGCCCTGTATAATAACAGGGGTCTGTAATATCACAGGGCTCTGTATCATCACATAGCCCTGTATAATAACAGGGGTCTGTAATATCACAGGGGTCTGTATCATCACATAGGTCTGTATAATAACAGGGGTCTGTATCATCACATAGGTCTGTATAATAACAGGGGTCTGTAATATCACAGGGGTCTGTATCATCACATAGCCCTGTATAATAACAGGGGTCTGTAATATCACAGGGGTCTGTATCATCACATAGCCCTGTATAATAACAGGGGTCTGTGTTATCACAGGGGTCTGTATCATCACATAGCCCTGTATAATAACAGGGGTCTGTAATATCACAGGGGTCTGTATCATCACATAGGTCTGTATTATCACAGGGGTCTGTATTATCACACAGGTCTGTATCATCACATAGCCCTGTATAATAACAGGGGTCTGTGTTATCACAGGGCTCTGTATCATCACATAGCCCTGTATAATAACAGGGGTCTGTAATATCACAGGGGTCTGTATCATCACATAGGTCTGTATTATCACAGGGGTCTGTATTATCACACAGGTCTGTATCATCACATAGCCCTGTATAATAACAGGGGTCTGTAATATCACAGGGGTCTGTATCATCACAGAGTTCTGTATCATCACAGGGGTCTGTATCATCACAGAGTTCTGCATCATCACAGGGGTCTGTATTATCACAGAGGTCTGTATTATCACATAGCCCTGTATAATAACAGGGGTCTGTAATATCACAGGGGTCTGTATCATCACATAGGTCTGTATTATCACAGGGGTCTGTATTATCACATAGGTCTGTATCATCACAGAGGTCTGTATCATCACAGGGGTCTGTATTATCACAGAGGTCTGTATGATCACAGGGGTCTGTATGATCACAGGGGTCTGTATGATTACAGGTGTCTGTATCATCACAGGGGTCTGTATTATCACAGGTGTCTGTATTATCACAGGGGTCTGTATCATCACAGGGGTCTGTATCATCACAGGGGTCTGTATCATTACAGAGGTCTGTATCATCACTGGGGTCTGTATTATCACAGGGGTCTGTATCATCGCACGGATCTGTATTTTTTTTTTCAGAATCCATTATTGAAATCTCAAACTCGTTTTTATTTTACATTAAAATCTTGAAACTGGAATTGCCCTTTTTTTTTAACGAAATGAAATGAAATATTTAAATTTTCTTGTGTGAGTTTCATATGAATAGAAACTAGATTTCCTAATTCTGTTCCAAATAAAACAATAAAGCACAATTTCTCTGTATACTGATGTTTATTCTGAATGTAACATTTTTTTGTCACAGATAATTATTGGATGCTCACGCTGAAATATGGAGGCAAGTGATGTGATGAAGATTGGTGACGGTGATCAGAGAGTCAGGATTGTTCACTTGTCAGATACGCATTTGTTTCATGACCAGAAATATCTACCAAGACTTCCAGCTGGAGATGTACTCGTCCATTCTGGTGATTTTTGCACCACTGGCTGGTCTCGCTTGGTCAAGAATCCAGACTACGATAGCCATATAGAACAAATCAATGATTTCTTCAGTAAAGTTCCTCACAAACATAAAATATTTGTTGGTGGAAATCATGATATGGCAATAGCTGGCCAAAGACAAGAAGATGTTCAAGAGATTCTTCACAACGTCACCTATTTACAAGATTCTGGTGTTAATATTGAAGGAATTAATTTTTATGGATCACCATGGACAGCTTACAAGTGGAGATCTTATAACCGAGCTTTTGTTCGGAAGTGGGGAAAGTTTGAACATCACTGGGATGATATTCCCACTACAACTGATGTATTGGTGACACACATGCCCCCTCAAGGCATCAGGGACATGGGAAGAGTGGGATTTTCACCCTTCAGAAGGAACAGGAGGGACATATGTAATATCTGCCATCAAACACACGAAGGGCTTTGTCATCTTGGTTGTCCAAAACTACGGAACGCTATATTAAACAGAGTCAAGTATGTTTATCTACAAGAAAAAAGAGAAAAAAAATGATTGTTGGGATTTTTGGCTTACATTTATCTGAGACTAATCCTAAAGGGGCAGGGTTGAGAAAGTACAGCATGAGGCGAGGATGGAGGTGAGAAAGTCAGGCAGTCTATGGAATGATCTGGAAGACATAGGGTGTGGAAGGCTAAACTAGAGATGAGAAATCTGACTTTATATGGGGATGATCTAGAGGGTGAAGGGTGCAGAAGGATTAGGCTGAGGTGAAAGAAAACCAAACAGTCTCTTGGAATGATCGTGGAGGCATAGGGTGTGGAAGGCTTAGTCTGAGGCAAGAGGGAACCAGACCGTCTCTAGGGATGTTTGTGGAGGTGTAGGGTGTAGAAGGATGAGGCAAGAGGGAACCAGACTGTTTCTAGGGATGATCATGGAGGTGTATGTAGTAGAAGGATGAGGCAAGAGGGAATCAGACTGTCTCTGGGGATGATCGTGGAGGTGTAGGGTGTGGTAGGCTTAGGCTGAGATGGGAGAGAATCTAACCTGTCTCTGGGGATGATCGTGGAGGTGTAGGGTGTGGTAGGCTTAGGCTGAGATGGGAGAGAATCTAACCTGTCTCTGGGGATGACCTGGATGTTGTAGGGTATGGAAGGCTTAGACTGAGATGAGAAAGAGCCTGACCATTCTGGGGATGATCTGGAGGGCAAAGGGTGTTGTAGGCTTAGTGTGAAGTGAGAGAGAATCTGACTGTCTCTGGGGATGATCTGGAGATTGAAGTGTCTGGAAGGCTTAGCCTGAGGCGAGAGGGAATCAGAATGTTTCTGGGGATAACCTGGATGCCACCTGGTGTATTTTTTGGTCTATAATCTGTTTACCATCTCGTCACACTGTTTAAAGCCTTAGTGTACATAGCATTATAGTGCAGCTGAACCAGTTGGTCGATTCCTTACCATCTCATACATTACGTATGTCAGTGCTTGTATGCTCCACAATGGTTATTTGTCTGATGAAGGTGACTGTGTAGTCATCAAAACGTCACACTCAAATCTTCTACTAGTTCTGTTATAAGAACTTCTATTCTATTGACGTTATCAACCTGAAGAAAATGTTCCAAAAACAAACAGTACTACCTTTACTTTCTCTACACCCCTGCTAAATTAAGGATAGAAATGGTGTGTTGGGTATACCTATAAATACAAGATAACAAAATAGCCACAGTGATGTATTCTTCTGTTTCAGACCCAAACTCCACTGTTTTGGTCATATGCATGGAAGTGCAGGACAACAACAGATTGATAACACAACCTTCTCCAACGCTGCCCTCAGCATTCACGTGTTCGACTATTACGTATAATGGACTTTTAACAGATTAAAGGATGTGACTGGCCAGTTGTGCTGTCATGTGATATGGGCTTGGTGTACTGTTACCAGTGATGCGAAATGGATGTTATGTATACATACTGTCAAGTGAGATTGATGTTTCACTCTGTCAGTACATAGCATAGTGATAAGCTTGATAGTCGATTGGCTGAGAATGTGTTGCCTATGATTAACATGGTGTATACTGTATTGTCAGATATGTACTGCAAAGTGAGAAAGCCATAATGTCCTACATGAGGTGGGCGTGGTATACTGTGACATCAGATATAAGCTTGGTGTACTGTCAAGCTAGATGGGTGTGATGCCTTTTTACATGAGATAGGCATAGCGTACTGCCATCTGAGACGGGCATGGCATTCTATGACGTCAGATATGGTCTGTGTGTACTGTCGAATAAGACGGGCGTGATATCCTTCTACATGAGGCAGGCGTGGTGTGCCACTTGAGATTGACCTGGTGAACTCTGACATATGGGCTCGGTGTAGTGTCACATTGATGTGATGTGTTACCATATGAGTGCACTGCCATGCGTACGTTTTCACAAATAATGATCACAATAACTGCTACATATAAATGACAAAACAAAAGGAATATGCTAATTACATTTAATTGTAGAAATTACAACCTTTGCTACTTGATATCCGAGTGTATCATAAATTTTGTAACAAGTCAGATCAAGAATTGTACAAATTGTGCACAATAAGGCCTAGTACAATGGTTGTGTTGTGTAACAAGAGGCCCAATAGGCCTGCATTGCCCACTTGGTATTCAATATTCATCAAAAATAAAATCTGTGATCATCACAAATAC
>NW_026781974.1:0-55000 GCF_031769215.1 Ylistrum balloti | reverse complement strand
TAACTCTTTCATTAGTTCATGTTTTGCCCCACTTTTTATTTGAGTTTGGGTTGTGATTATGTTGGCATGTTTGTGTTTTCCTATTGTTTATTCATCTGTTGTGACGAAGTTTCTTACTGCAGATGAAATCGTGTATTATTACCTGACCGGGTCTCTCGTCTCACCACCCGAAATCGTAGAAATATTTTGATTCTTGTTTCCTTCATTATTTAGATCTGATACTTTGTCTCTCCTTTTTTCCTCTTTGTCACTTGTTCAGTGTTCTATAATAGTCTCGCCTCTATTCCTCTTGGTCACTTGTTCAGTGTTCTATAATAGTCTCGCCTCTATTCCTCTTGGTCACTTGTTCAGTGTTCTCTAATAGTCTCGCCTCTATTCCTCTTTCTCACTTGTTCAGTGTTCTCTAATAGTCTCGCCTCTATTTCCTCTTGGTCACTTGCTCATTGTTCTCTAATACCCTGGCCTACATTTCCTCTTGGTCACTTATTCAGTGTTCTCTAATAGTCTCGCCTCTATTCCTCTTGGTCACTTGTTCAGTGTTCTCTAATACCCTGGCCTCTATTCCTCTTGGTCACTTGTTCAGTGTTCTCTAATAGTCTCGCCTCTATTCCTCTTGGTCACTTGTTCAGTGTTCTATAATAGTCTCGCCTCTATTCCTCTTGGTCACTTGTTCAGTGTTCTCTAATAGTCTCGCCTCTATTCCTCTTGGTCACTTGTTCAGTGTTCTCTAATAGTCTCGCCTCTATTCCTCTTGGTCACTTGTTCAGTGTTCTCTAATACCCTCGCCTCTATTTTCTCTTGGTCACTTGTTCAGTGTTCTCTAATAGTCTCGCCTCTATTCCTCTTTCTCACTTGTTCAGTGTTCTCTAATAGTCTCGCCTCTATTTCCTCTTGGTCACTTGCTCATTGTTCTCTAATACCCTGGCCTACATTTCCTCTTGGTCACTTATTCAGTGTTCTCTAATAGTCTCGCCTCTATTCCTCTTGGACACTTGTTCAGTGTTCCCTAATACCCTGGCCTCTATTTCCTCTTGGTCACTTGTTCAGTGTTCTCTAATAGTCTCGCCTCTAT
The DNA here is from genome assembly GCF_031769215.1 of Ylistrum balloti. Lineage (NCBI taxonomy): Eukaryota > Metazoa > Mollusca > Bivalvia > Pectinida > Pectinidae > Ylistrum > Ylistrum balloti. The sequence continues at coordinate 53,928 of NW_026781974.1, read as the reverse complement.
TCCTCTTGGTCACTTGTTCAGTGTTCTATAATAGTCTCGCCTCTATTCCTCTTGGTCACTTGTTCAGTGTTCTCTAACAATAGTCTCGCCTCTATTCCTCTTGGTCACTTGTTCAGTGTTCTCTAATAGTCTCGCCTCTATTCCTCTTGGTCACTTGTTCAGTGTTCTCTAATACCCTCGCCTCTATTTTCTCTTGGTCACTTATTCAGTGTTCTCTAATACCCTCGCCTCTATTTCCTCTTGGTCACTTGTTCAGTGTTCCCCAATACCCTCGCCTCTATTTCCTCTTGGTCACTTGTGTAGTGTTCTCTAATACCCTCGCCTCTATTTCCTCTTGGTCATTTGTTTAGTGTGCAGTCATAACTTAACACTTTGTACATAGACTGACCTCATACATAAACTTACCCATACTTATGCTGACATAGATTACCTTATATGTAGATACATGACGCTCCAAACCCATGAAACATTTCCATTTATCAAATGAACGTCGACAGAGATCATTATCATGCGGTTCCAAGAACATTGGGATGAGTTACACAACGGGAAATATTGTCACATTTTACCTTCGACAACCTGGAGACGTATTCCAGCCTACCAATGATTTCCGCCTCAGAGTCAAAAATCTTTCGCAGTATCAAACAGAGTAAGATAATTAGTTGCCGTTATTCTAAAATACGAAAGTGACAAAATTCCAATTTCTTTCTTATATCACCTACAATTCATCATTACAATCATCACACAATGTGCATGCAAGGCTTGCTATTGTACTCTATCATTGTCACTCTAATCTGGAGGCAGTATAAATCTCATCATAGAACACTTTTATAGATTTATTTAACACAATGATAATAATAAACAGATGATGACCTTAAAAAGATAGCCCATTCTTTCACCAGATTGTCGTAGTGACATTGTGCCAATCAATTGTGAAGTGCTCTGACTGGTGAGTGGTACAAAAATGTTATCTCGTTTTCACCTACTGTAATGGTTTTTACCTCACGTTATTTACAGTTTACATGGACTCCATGGCTACCTGTGGTTCTAGACATCTTGGATCACTCGGATATCACGATCGGTGCACGCGAGCCTGGTGTGTCGTCCAACCCGCCAACTTTCTGTCATGTGACCATAGAAGCGGGGTATTATTTTTCGTTTTTCCAGTTCTTACCTAGTGGATCTTTTCTTGTTCCATGTTTTATTTCGTTTCGTCGGTACCGAGTCCTAATTACAGTTCTTTTTACATATCAGTATTTTCTCCCTGTAGTTTGATATGTAGCTTCAAAAAGACATTTTGTCTTTTTATATAAAAATGGACATATATTTTTTTTTTATATATTGAATACACGTTGTTTTGGAACTGGCCAAGCTGAAGTAAAAACATTTTCATATCAAATGAATATAGTATACTCAACTTCATAGCTATACAATTTATTGCATCCACAACCTACGAAAGTGGAGTAAACCGATAACGTTCTCTTCAATGAAATCTCAAGGTCAAGAGATTAGACTGATTCTTCAGGGTGTCTATCAATGCCCCTCACAGAAAAAAATATGTTGATTGAGATGTTAGGGAATGTGGTTTTATCAGTTTAAGGATAAGATGAAAACTGCTTTTTTACAATCACATATTGCGGGTAATAGTTGTTTTATCCAACTCTGAAAGTCCAGTAACTGCACAGCAAAATAACAAGCTAGAGGGTTACTATGTACGATTTTAATCACAAACATCCATTCTTGCAATCGCCTATTTTTACTATTAGAATGTATAGTTACTTTATTTGCTTTCGTCATTATTTCAGTTTACACGGACTCCGTGGCAAGCTGCAGCTCGCATCATATAGTTTATTTTTGTAATAACATCATAATCGGTGCACACGATTCCTGCACATCGTCAAATCCCCCTTCTTCCTGTCACGTGATCGTAAAGGCGGGATGGAATGAAACCAAGTCCATTTTGGAAATTACACATGAGTGCATCTCTATCGCTGACTGTGGTTTTTTACTCAACATCTATGATTGAGAAGGCACTAATGCCACCCCACTAGTAAGTGACGGATGATTTCTATGTTATATTAAAGCTATGGTTTTATATACGTTGCTCTTTTGTGGCAACTCAACTAATTACTTGTTTATATATTACGAAAACCCGATTTTAGATACTCATTAAACATTTAACTAGCACTGTGACACATGACATGCTGAGCAAGGACTATAGCAAAATTTCAGAAGATGAAATTATTTGCTAAGATGGAAGTGACCAGGTAAAAAGAACTATTGGTTGTCTTTTAATTCCTTAACGTCCTATCAATGGCTTCGGTCATGCAGGAAGGCCTTGTTAGGAATGCAAAGTAAATGCAAGTGTTGAGCGCGTGTGAATTTTCAATCAATGTTGCAGTCAAAGAACACGTGGTCAGTGTCTGAATTTTCAATCAATGTTGTAGGATTAATAGAACACATGGTCAGTGTCTGAATTTTCAATCAATGTTGTAGGATTAATAGAACACGTGGTCAGTGTCTGAATTTTTAATCAATGTTGTAGGATTAATAGAACACGTGGTCAGTGTCTGAATTTTTAATCAATGTTGTAGGATAAATAGAACACGTGGTCAGTGTCTGAATTTTCAATCAATGTTGTAGGACAAATAGAACACGTGGTCAGTGTCTGAATTTTCAATCAATATTGTAGGATTAATAGAACACGTGGTCAGTGTCTGAATTTTCAATCAATATTGTAGGATTAATAGAACACGTGGTCAGAGTATGATGATTTGCTCAGTATTTAAGCACGGACCAGAAAGACAAAGTGACTCGACACTATGTATTATCCGTAGCGAGGGAGTTTCACTCGTGTGAACTGAAAACGATATCAAAATTGACGCATTAAAGAATGCATAAGCCTTGTACAGTCAACATTTATGTAGATTAACATGGCTGTTTTATCAAAAGCGAGTATTCGTAAATATATACAAATAATTAAAAAAATGATTACAAATTTCTTTATTTTGTGGACAGAAGAGCTTAAGTTGTGCATCGAAGAGTACTGCTGTGTTGTACACAACGGGAAAAATTGTCACATTTTATCTTCGTCAACCTAGAGACATGTTCCAGTCTAGCAATGATTTCAGCATCAGGGTGAAACTCTATCGTGGTTTTGGGCACGAGGATCAGTTTATTCGTACGTAATTCCCAGATATAACAGTGAGGTAAATATGTGTGCTTCCATTTACACATGTAGGCCTACTTGACGTTGTACAAGCCTGCTAGGCTTCAAATTGAAGACCTAATTACGAAGGACAAAAAGGTTGTATGATGTAGTTTTTAATTATTTAGATTGGTGATAAAATGTGTTGTTCACTTCATATTGAACTGTGCTACACATATGTGTCTATTGTACAATCTAGTTCGAAGAAAAGCTTTGATATATAATGCGACAACTGCCTGTACATGTTTGGCGTGAAACACGATAACCTCCCTAATGTCTATAATGGCCTGTGTGTCATAGTTGTAAGGGTTTAGAGGCACAGCCATCGATAAACTGACGCTGATACAGTGTCATAACAATTGTCTGTAGGTATTTATACAGTAGAAAAATGTGAAAAAAGACTATCATGTTTATATCAAAATGTGCTAAAGATTTAAATAAAAAAACGTAACAAGTTCGTTCTTTATAGTAAATTAATCTTATCCTTATTTAGATATTTTCATTTAAACAAATGTTTATAAAAATAGCTATTTAATCTCTCTTTTAAGACTTTTTTTATTGATGTCTTACCTTTGTCTAGGAGGTTCCAGTTCCCCTGATGATATCGACGAATCTTTGCCACTTCCAGCTGGTGCCATAATTGGTATTGTCATTGCACTGGTTGTTCTGACTAACATCGTCGTTCTTCTCGCGTGGATTGTTAAGGAACGTAATCGACCTGGTGTAAATGACATGAGACATGATTGTTACCAAGATCCTAAGCAGTACTAAGGCTACAAATGTTAAAGCCGTATCTGATTGTCCTAACCAAGGTCTTCATCATATGATTTATCACAAAACTACCTTTTCATCAATGTAATAACACCGAATACACATGTTTTTGCTATTACAATTGTGTTAAATGACAGAGCTGTGCTCAGATTGTGTCAACGTTCACGAAGTTTCCATTATGATGTCAAAACTCACATCATTTGTGTTGTGACGTCACAAAATAAGAGGCATACAGGTAGAATGCTGCCTATGCAGCTTTTGGCTTATAAAATTTACCTTTCGGGAATATCAGTAAAAAGCATCTAAGGTGAACAGAAATGTTAAACTCGTCAGATGCTCGGTTAGAAAAAAAATCTCAGACTCGTTTTGTAAATGTCAATTTTAGTTGTGACTTGGAATTTTTTTAATGTAATACTCCTTCGTCAGCTTGTTCTTGTCCGAAATGCCGTTCTAAGTGCTAGATCTATCAAATTTTACTTTTAAAGTTTACTTTAGAAGTGGATTAACAGTATGTTGATTTAAAAAAAACTCCACAGAACTTTTGACAAACCTACAACACATTCTTCTAAAAAAACATTTCCGCTATAACATGTGGTTATTCTGCTCTGTACACCACCATACACCATTCTTAACTGAAAGAATGCCCTCGTCCTCTTGCTAAAAGTCGTCGACTGACGGAAAACACGTAACACAGGGTTTCCATAACACCTGTTCTTGCACTTTTTTCAGGAGTCTCCGTGTAAATCATTCTTTTGTTAATATTTTGCTCTGGTTATGTTGGAATTTGAGTTTGGCTTATGATTATGTTGACATGTTGGCATATTTTGTGTATATTTTTCCACTCTAAATTTCTAAAACTTGATTAATTTGAACATATTTCATTGACACATAATATGAAATAGGATTATTCTGTAAGTATAACCAACATGTATATAACTTCGCCAGATAACAATATTTACAACTGAGGTCACGTGATGATACGAAAGACCAGCGTGCTGTACTGGTTCCGTACATATTTACAATATTATACTGTTATTCTTACATAGTGGACAGACAATTAAAAATACAAGAAGAATCTTCACAGGGATGTTTACATTGAAACTCTGTTGATTTGGTTAGGTTGTTTATAAACAGATCATATTTAAGTTGGCATGTTCGGTTTTCTAGAAGACAGTGAGGAATATTTAATTTCCTGGATCCATAATTAACAAATACTTTTTAACATATAACTTGGAATATTTTAATGGGGTGAATTTCAAATATCGTTATTCAGATTGTTCCAGAGGTGAGCTGCAGAGGGAAAGAAAGATTTTTGTGTTGTAAACGAAAATGTTGTTCTCTCAGCTTGATATAGCCAGTCATTTTAATTTCGCGTTTCTCCTGATAGGTGAACTGTAAGAAATTTGTCATCTAGTCTACACCAAATATTAAATATTAACCAATGACTGTCAGGTATCAATTGTGATGTACAGTGAAACCTCACCTAACGATCACCTCAAAATTACGACCACCCCGCTATTACGGGCACTTTTTTTCAACTATATATCTTTGTATTGGTCGCTTCAGTATTACGACCACCCCGCTATTCCGTATTACGACCACTTCCTACAGTCCCAAAGACCACTTATTAACGATAATTGACGTCACAATTACGACCACGGTCTGACCAGTGATTAAAGTTTACCTGGTGGGCAGTGAACCGCGAACACGTGTGTCAATCACGACCATTGTTTTCGTCACGGGTTACCGACCCTGTCACCAGGTGGCGTTAAACGAAGTAAACATCATTATCGGATTAACTTGGCCTACCCGTCCGAAACCGCGTGCTAGACACGTTTTAATAGCGATCTCTTGTTTGCTAATTATATATTGATAGATCGGTAGGTATGCTGTTAAACACCTTAGAAGCCCTGCATACCCAAAAGTGATATATATGTTTCGGCCGATATTCCTTGGCTTGCACGCGCACGCGTTGTCGAGGGTTTTTAACTGTTTTTGTAGCAATGTAGCACTCTCGATATCGTTTGAACAATAAAAAAACGTGTATGACACATTTTTTCTGTCACAAAACTCCGATGAACTTTATCAAGCAACGACGAAACCACGGAAACGAAGCGAGGTATCGCTATAAAAGGACGTATGAAAGAGGAGTCTGTCCAGATCCGTAGCTCTTCGCAATATTGTGTACTGGACTCTTTTTTTTTAAGTGAAAAGAAAAATGTGTTGTACTGAGTGATACACTGATAAAGATAATGTGTTTGCGAATTTAAGTGAAAAATGAAGCGTTGAAAGACTTTATAGTGACTTCATTAAAGTTGTTACAAATACAGAGTAAATGTGTTCGTAAATTTATGTGAAATAGTTGCAAAATTAACGTTAAATTCCAATTGAACTTAAAATGGATTGTTTGTTTCCTTTTATTCAACGTTTACAATAGTAAATATACATGTATATTATGATATATACTAAGGAATATATACATAATTATTCTTCTGTCAATTCAGCAATTTTGTCTTTTTTACATGCATTTCATAAAATTCAACATTTTAGTTTATTATTATTAGTTATTATTGTTGAATAATATACATGTACATACTTTATGATATATATACTCTTTATTTTAAACAGAGTTACGGTTCTTTGTGGTCAATCTGATCCACCTCACTATTAAGACCACCTCGCTATTAAGACCACTTTTGTCCAGTCACCAAAGTGGTCTTAATAGCGAGGTTTCACTGTAATATGGGTTATAATGTTAGGTCATGGATTAAAGATGGCACTTTAAATCAATGCCTCTTATCGACTTTGTACTCCAAAAAATTATTTTGAAACCTGTCAAAATGTAACTATTCATAGCTATGAAACATGAAGTGTCATGCAAATTGTTTTCATTTCACGACTCACAAATATATAAGGTTCTGTAACTTTCATAAAATCCCATAGGAAATGAGAATTCACTAAAGATTCTTTGTATGCATGTAAATATATATATGTTTAAACACTGCAATTACGAAGTTCTCTTTTTATGTGGCATACGCTTTTACATAAAGAAAATTATTAATGTTTTTAATAAAATTATTTTAAGTGCAATGGAGATGTTTTTTTATTCGTGAGTCTAAAAATCTGTGTACATTGCATTTCCCAACCTCGTCACAATTAGCAATGCCCCATTACTACATGTGCATTTAAATACAAAATCTACCGCTTTAGTACCAAAACGAAATTAAATCAGATATTTCACCAATATACTGGACTGAATGCAACACGTAGAAACCGTGGATTAAAGCAAATGCTTCAATCAAGCTAGATTTGTATTTCTACAGTAATTGATCAAAATTGTACGTTTAAAGGATTGTACAAAAAAGACACACAAGTGAAGAAAATCTTTCAGTAATTTAGAGTTAGATACAGTAGAGCAGAACAATGTATCAAAGTGCATCATACAGCTGTTTCCTGTTTCTAGGACTCGTCAGTGATGCTACATCATACAGCTGTTTCCTGTTTCTAGGACTCGTCAGTGATGTTACATCATACAGCTGTTTCGTCTTTCTAGGACTCCTCAGTGATGCTACGTTATACAGCTGTTTCGTTTTCGAGGACTCGTCAGTGATGCTACGTTAAACAGCTGTTTCGTCTTTCTAGGATTCGTCAGTGATGCTACGTTATACAGCTGTTTCGTCCTTCTAGGACTCGTCAGTGATGCTACGTTATACAGCTGTTTCGTCCTTCTAGGACTCGTCAGTGATGCTACATCATACAGCTGATTCGTTCTTCGATGACTCGTCAGTGATGCTACATCATACAGCTGATTCGTCCTTCTAGGACTCGTCAGTGATGCTACATCATACAGCTGATTCGTCCTTCTAGGACTCGTCAGTGATGCTACATCATACAGCTGTTCCGTCCTTCTAGGACTCGTCAGTGATGCTACATCATACAGCTGATTCGTCCTTCTAGGACTCGTCAGTGATGCTACATCATACAGCTGTTCTGTCCTTTTATGACTCGTCAGTTGATTGATCGATTAATTGATTGATTGATTGACAGGTTTTCCGTCTCCGTGATACCTCCCGTGTTCGGGTATCGCCTCATCGACGAACGTCAGTGTTCTGGCGACGAATGTTGTCAGTGATGCTGAGTACCTATATTTTAAATATATTCAAAATCAAAACGTTGGTTTTAATATTCATGGAGAAACAATAATTACTTTGATATTCAAAGTGTGTTGGATACAGTTATCATAACTGCTGCAGTTGTCTATTTCACAACACGCAATGTCGTAGTCCATCGCTTACTCATAACTCAGAACTATTTCATCGACAAATAAAAACATACATCAATAAAGTATATAACAGCTTACTTTTTTAGAATCACTAGGCACGTGGTGTCGAGGATGTATGTCAAACAAGCTACACCACGATGACAGCTACAAAGTGTATGAGTAGTCTAAACACACTGTCTACAATGGAGTTTGTAATGAAAATACATGGTTTAAACAGTAAAGAGAACATCAACATACATGTGGAGCTGTGTCGTCAGTAGTCAAACCAGTAAAAATACCTACACGGTATTGATGATATAAGCTTATATAAAATTAATAAGTTCTTGTATTTTATCGGCAAAAATGTCATAAAAACCCTAACTATTTCTACAGCAATACATCACTGATTGATTCTATCAAGAAGCCGTCAGTAAGTGAAGTAGCAGTCCTTTTAATCTGAATCAGAGTTGAATATTGTTGAAATCAGTGGAAGCATCAACGACAAATGATGGACTTAAGAAAAAATACCTCTGCTTCAAAATCGGAACTACACATGTTAGTGATCCATCCGAGCAAGAGACACTCGAGCAGCCATTAATGCTACAACTACATGGAATAATACAACTCAGGAATAGGTAGTGCGTTATGTTAAACTGGACGGACAGCATACATGTACCTTCTTGAAGATGTAGGCCTACAATATCATTGTACAGTAAATCCAGGATGTTTCATATAACTATGGAATACTTACTTGAGAGATTCAACACGAACGCAATATAGGAATATTATAGAATTTTCATTACAACTGTAAAGCGTGTAACATCCCCTCAGTAGATATATAGGATTAAGGAATATCAACAAATACCACAGGTGATGTAAATCCTGGCACGCATGATTACCTGAGAAAACACAACAGCTGTTCTATACGCACAATTCTTGTAGATAGACACAGTTCACCTGTAGCGCTGTAGCAAGTTCTGTGAATATTAGATGCATACATTAGCTCTTTCAAGTCATTCTGAGCTAGGAACGTCAGCTGTTCGCTCGATACCTAGCATAAAATATATTGATAAACCATAGATGTATAACGGACACTTAATAAATGATAAACACATTTTCTTTTCAATGATAAATGCAATTTAGAACATGAAATATTATCTACCTCTGAGGAGTTACAATCTTTACAATATCTACTGCGAGGGTGTTACACGCTTAACAATATCTACTGAGGGGGGTTACACTCTTTACAATATCTACTAAGGGGGAGTTACACTCTTTACAATATATACTGATAGGGAGTTACACTCTGCAATATCTACTGAGAGGGTGTTTCAATCTTTATAATATCTGCTGATGGAGAGTTACACTCTTTATAATATCTGCTGATGGAGAGTTACACTCTTTATAATATCTGCTGATGGAGAGTTACACTCTTTATAATATCTGCTGATGGGGAGTTACACTCTTTATAATATCTGCTGATGGAGAGTTAAACTCTTTACAATATCTACTGGGGGAGTTACACTCTTTACTATATCAACTGATGGGATGTTACACTCTTTACATTATCTACTGGGGGAATTACACTCTTTACAATATCTACTAAGGGGAAGCTGCAATCTTTACTATATCTACTGAGAGGTTGTTTCATTCTTTACAATATCTACTGGGGGAAGGTTACACTCTTTTTAATATCTGCTGATGGGGAGTTACACTCTTTATAATATCTGCTGAGGGGGAGTTACACTCTTTATAATATCTGCTTATGGGGAGTTACACTCTTTATAATATCTGCTGATGGGGAGTTACACTCATTATAATATATGCTGAGGGGGAGTTACACTCTTTATAATATCTGCTGAGGGGGAGTTACACTCTTTACAATATATACTGGGGGAGTTACACTCTTTATAATATCTACTGAGGGGGAGTTACACTCTTTACAATATCTACTGAGGGGGAGTTACACTCTTTACAATATCTACTGGGGGAGTTACACTCTTTATAATTTCTACTGATGGGGAGTTACACTCTTTATAATATCTGCTGAGGGGGAGTTACACTCTTTATAATATCTGCTTATGGGGAGTTACACTCTTTATAATATCTGCTGATGGGGAGTTACACTCATTATAATATCTGCTGAGGGGGAGTTACACTCTTCATAATATCTGCTGAGGGGGAGTTACACTCTTTACAATATCTACTGGGGGAGTTACACTCTTTACAATATCTACTGAGGGGGAGTTACACTCTTTACAATATCTACTGGGGGAGTTACACTCTTTATAATTTCTACTGATGGGGAGTTACACTCTTTATAATATCTGCTGATGGGGAGTTACAATCTTTATAATATCTGCTGATGGAGAGTTACACTCTTTATAATATCTACTGAGGGGGAGTTACACTCTTTATAATATCTGCTGATGGGGAGTTACACTCTTTATAATATCTACTGAGGGGGAGTTACACTCTTTAAAATATCTACTGAGAGGGAGTTAAACACTTTACAATATCTACTAAGAGGGAGTTACACTCTTTACTATATCAACTGATGGGATGTTACACTCTTTACATTATCTACTGGCGGGGGAATTACACTCTTTACAATATCTACTAAGGGGAAGCTGCAATCTTTACTATATCTACTGAGAGGTTGTTTCATTCTTTACAATATCTACTGAGGGAAGGTTACACTCTTTTTAATATCTGCTGATGGGGAGTTACACTCTTTATAATATCTGCTGAGGGGGAGTTACACTCTTTATAATATCTGCTTATGGGGAGTTACACTCTTTATAATATCTGCTGATGGGGAGTTACACTCATTATAATATATGCTGAGGGGGAGTTACACTCTTTATAATATCTGCTGAGGGGGAGTTACACTCTTTACAATATCTACTGGGGGAGTTACACTCTTTATAATATCTACTGAGGGGGAGTTACACTCTTTACAATATCTACTGAGGGGGAGTTACACTCTTTACAATATCTACTGGGGGAGTTACACTCTTTATAATTTCTACTGATGGGGAGTTACACTCTTTATAATATCTGCTGAGGGGGAGTTACACTCTTTATAATATCTGCTTATGGGGTGTTACACTCTTTATAATATCTGCTGATGGGGAGTTACACTCATTATAATATCTGCTGAGGGGGAGTTACACTCTTCATAATATCTGCTGAGGGGGAGTTACACTCTTTACAATATCTACTGGGGGAGTTACACTCTTTACAATATCTACTGAGGGGGAGTTACACTCTTTACAATATCTACTGGGGGAGTTACACTCTTTATAATTTCTACTGATGGGGAGTTACACTCTTTATAATATCTGCTGATGGGGAGTTACAATCTTTATAATATCTGCTGATGGAGAGTTACACTCTTTATAATATCTGCTGATGGGGAGTTACACTCTTTATAATATCTACTGAGGGGGAGTTACACTCTTTATAATTTCTGCTGATGGGGAGTTACACTCTTTATAATATCTGTTGAGGGGGAGTTACAATCTTTACAATATCTACTGAGGGGGAGTTACACTCTTTATAATATCTGCTGATGGGGAGTTACACTCTTTATAATATCTGTTGAGGGGGAGTTACAATCTTTACAATATTTACTGAGGGGGAGTTACACTCTTTATAATATCTACTGAGGGGGTGTTACACTCTTTACAATATCTCCTAGGGGGAGTTTCAATCTTTATAGTATCTACTGAAAGGAAGCTACAATGTTTACAATATCTTCTTGGGGGAGTTACACTCTTTACAATATCTACTGAGGGGGAGGGGGGTTACAATCTTTACAATATCTACTGAGGGGGAGTTACAATCGTTATAATATCTACTGAGGGGGAGTTACACTCTTTATAATATCTGCTGATGGGGAGTTACACTCTTTATAATATCTGCTGATGGGGAGTTACACTCTTTATTATATCTGCTGATCGGGAGTTACACTCTTTATTATATCTGCTGATGGGGAGTTACACTCTTTATAATATCTACTGAGGGGGAGTTACACTCTTTACAATATCTACTGAGGGGGAGTTACACGCTTTACAATATTTACTGAGGGAATGTTATACTCTTTACAATACCTACTGAGGGTGTGTTACACTCTTTACAATATCTCCTAGGGGGAGTTTCAATCTTTATAATATCTACTGAAAGGAAGCTACAATGTTTAAAATATCTTCTTGGGGGAGTTACACTCTTTACAATATCTACTTAGGGAGAGGGGTTACAATCTTTACAATATCTACTGAGAGGGTGGGGTTACAATCTTTAAATTATCTACTGAGGAGGAGCTACACTTTTTACATTATCTACTGATAGGGAGTTTGTTAGTACTGACCCGCTGCGGCGTATCCAGATGGCTTCCTTAACTAACCGCCTGAACAAGTTGCTTTCCCTGTCGACTATTTTGGGCCAGTATTTAATAAGGACGAGAGGAGCAACAGACGCTCGCACATCTATGACCAAGTGTTAAATAAAGCGTAGTAGAACTGACCACAGTACATTGTTACCATCTGGTGTGTTTTATATGGTCTATAATCTGTTTTCCATCTCGTCGCACTAGTTTCGACCTTAGTGTACGTAGGATTATAGTACATCCGAAAAAGTTGGTTGATTCCTTGCCATCTCGTCCACTACGTACGTCAGTTCTAGTACGCTCCACACTGATCATTTATCTGATGAAGGTGACCGTGTAGTCATCGAAACGTCACACTCTAACCTTCTACTGGTTGTGTTATAAGAACTATTCCAGTGACATTACCAATTGGAAGGAAATGTTCCAAAAATTTGATAACTGTCCTAACACTTTTGTATAAAATATAACTCAGAATCATTTATATCCATAATAAGCAACGAAAAATATGGATGACAATATTTTACTATGTAACCATCCATCGTATTCAAATTTTCAAGATTTAACATGAAAATACATATGGACTTACCAATTTTGGGGATATTTCCTGTTGTAATAAACTCTTAATAGCTTATACCGTATAATGATTCTATTTATATTATTAAATGCTTTATAAAAAAAAATCCACTGTTAACGACGAAATATACATCGTCCATTGTCTTCTTGATTATTATGAAAAAATGGTTATAATGGAATGTAAATTAAATATACCGTCTTCCGTACTGAGATCCATTCCGTTTGTCGCTTTGACAAATTGGACCAAGATATTTCATTTGGAAATAAGGGCAGACCACTGCTTTTTTTCGAGCTTCGACAAAGCTTTCGAGGCCTGTATCATATGAAGTTTTAGAGGTTTTACCAGAGACGTATATATGTGTTATATACGTCTCTGGTTTTACGAACCGATTATTCTCGGTAAAGTTCAGGGCCCCAGGTCTTAATTCCAGTAGCAGATATGGTATCACATATCTAAAAAAAAAATGAAAGGCTATTGTTTAAAACAGACGTGAATAATTTCCCTATGCAGCTTACTTAAAATGATTTGTGTAAAGTGGACGATCAATAATGATTGTATAAAATACGTTCCTAATGTAATGCTTGAAGTAATGTCTGTACCGATGATGTCGTATACAAAACACTGAACAAAACATGTTTTCAGTTCTGCGTATATACATAATTTATAACCAATCAATGAAATGTTTTCATTTCATTATTGATTCAGCAAAAATACATATAATGTCATTACCTGATATTTGAAACGTCATATTGATTTTTTAAAATTTAGTTTCTCAGTCACATCATTAAACGGGCACCTGTTTTTTCTGTGGGAGTTATGTCCCTTGTTAAGTCGCGTAGCAACAACAACGCCACGGTTTAAGCGGAAGGTAGTGCTAGTAATGGCGGATTGTTTACACGATTTTCACAGGTTCTGAAGTTGGAGGTAATGTCAGCTGTTAAGATAACACGTGATATGTTTCGAAAAGTACCAAAGCAGTTAATTTTACTGTGTGGTTCTGGATGTAATTGAAAAAGTTTTTATTTCGTACAGTTATCACAACATCCAACTTTCTCTCTCTGGGTGAAGTGCAAGTTTGCATGCAGAGTTTCATTTTATGCAAAGGAAGTTGTTTCATTGTAAGATGCATCGTGTTTTTTGTTTATCATTTTTATATGCTATTTATAATTTTGATTACAATTACTCTGTTATAATATATCTAACGATATCAATTATTTCTTGCAACACTTTCATTTCCCATAACAAATGGTCATGCCAATAAAACTTCATGCAGATCAAAGGTTTTATTCGACATCACCACTAAGATGTGATTTGTTTCAACAAACGTACATTGTTGGGGGGGGGGGGGGTATATATATCGAAGCATATATATTAAGGACACCTTGATATTTACACATGGATGTTATAATTTGCAATATCTATACTGTATAATAATCAATTTTCAGGTACTGTAGGAAAAGTTAAGTTAAAGTATCAAAAATAGAATTTGAAGCATTTTTGTTTTGTATATGCTACAACTACTTCCTTTGAAAAATGTTGATGCCAAATCAGTTACTGCTACTCTGCTGTACTGGAAGAATGCTCTTTATGTTGGCAACACATTCAAAAGTAAGATTTTATTCTTTCAGTTGACAACAAGTTAGTTGAATGGTCTGTTGATCAATGACTTTCATCATTTCACTTTGATTTGACATTTCTTACTTGTTTTTCAGTGATCACAATCAGATGGATTGATGTAATGCTGTGTAAAGTGGGATAAAAGATATAAAAACTAAAATGTCTGTATCAGTGTGTTCAAGCTCCACTCTCCCAAAACTTCGCCAGGCAAAGTTTCAAAGCTTAGAAACAAAAGTTGATTATAAAAGTGGAGCTTCTTTCAAAGGAGCCATACAAAATCACAAAAAATGTGGAGAAGGACTGTTTTCTTGGCCAAATGGAGCTCGTTATGAAGGAGGCTATATGGATAATCTCAGACATGGAACAGGTAGGCAGCATGGGGGGCTGTAACTACAATTTTCAAAATATGTGAACATATATTTTCAGTTACTGTAACATAGGTAAGTTAAAGATTCATTGAACCAGTATCTTAAGTATCTTATAGTATCTATAAAATTAACACAAAACATATCTACACACTAATTTGATTATTTCCCATTCTTCAGGTGTTCAAATTTGGCAAGATGGAAGTCGGTATGATGGAGACTTTATGGACGATATGAGACATGGTCAGGGAAAATTAACTTGGAGTAATGGAGAGGTATTTAGTTTTTTAAATCTTTTCACACCTTTCTACTCTTTGGAATTTTTTCATACTGACAAAAGTTTCTTCTGTTAAAAAGATTTTAGGATAGTTATAGAGAAAAAGGCTAAGGAAATAAAACCAATGTTTGAAGTCCCAATGAAAAATCTCTCATTTTGGTGAAATTACACACAACAGCTATAATAATCATGGTTATAAGTTGTATTAATCTGAGATTTACATCAGAAAAGTTTTTTCAGATTCTGTTATGAATGACATTGCTTATTCTGAAAGTCTTTGCAGTTTGCCTATGAATAAGGGCTGTGTTACAACTCTTTATCATTTTTAAATGTACCATATATATTGATGTGTGCATCATGGTAACAATCTTTTTTTTCTCACATGGTCACAACCATGTCAATCAGGGCAAACTAATTGTAGATCTTACGGTAAATAGATAATTATTTGATAGCTATTATTAGTTGAGACACTTGCATGTCATTAGACTGTTAAAAATAATAAATGAATGGTTTTCAACAGCAAGTGCGATATATACTGCAAATAGATCAATTCCATTACTTGACAGGCATTCTGTATGTGTTGCGTGTATACAAATGGAAGCTTGATAAAATAACAATCAATATCTATTTATTGAGAATGAATTATATATCAGACGAGTGGTAATTATATCACATATATTGCATGAGAACAAAAGGAGTCAATTTAACTAATGCAGTACTGAGATTTGTATTAATACTAAAGTAGCTCTTTGTCTTTTGATATTTAAACAACAAAGTGTTGATATTCATACAACAAAGTGTTGATATTCATAAAACAAAATATTGATATTCATACAACAAAATATTGATATTCATACAACAAAGTATTGATATTCATACAATAAAGTGTTGATATTCATACAGAAAAGTATTAAATTGATGTAATATTGTGCTCCAAAATCTCTTTACCAGTAAATATTAAATACTGATCAGGTTCAAAGTCTTAACATACCCTTGGGTTCTTAATTTATTTCACAAACTGACAAAGCTGACCAAAATGCATAAATTCCCCCCCCTGTTTTGACAAGATGGTGATATATTAAATCCCCAAAATACACCATTACTTTGAAAGAACGTTCCTGCTAGAAGTGCAGTTGACATGAATAATTCACCTGTGAAACAAAATGCCCATTTATTCCACATTCATCAGGTAATAAAACAGTATGTATTGTGTAAATAATTTACTTCTAAACACAAAACAACCTACAGTAAAGTCAATACTGTAGGCAGAAATATACCACCATATGTACTAGTTCACTGTCCATTATAAATATTTTGCAAAACCATAAGCCAGGCGAAGCAATTTTTTGTATTAGTTTTTCATCTTATATTTCAATTTATACCAAATCATCAGAACCATGAAAATAATCCATTAAAAAATTGAGTTTAGATTTCAAGAGTATAATTAACACTTTGACTGTCAGACAATGTCATGCTATTGTAAAGTATGTCAACATTCCAGACATAACAACAATATCCTTGCCTGTCTGAAGCAGAAGTTGTATTAAAAAAGACTGTGTGTGAAAACCGATCATTGAAGTAATGTAATTTCAAACCAGTTGACAATGAGTATGTTAAGCTGTGTTAAATCCAAACTTCTGATGTGAGACAGGAAAACGTTATTAATTTTGCGTTTCCATGAAGATAGTGATTAAGTTGCTTGGCCTGATCTAGTAAGTAACATACCATATATCCACGCATACAAAAAGACTTTGTGTATAGATGTATGAAGGTAAATATATTGTGAGAAATGAGAAGGAAACATCTGCAATAGATAGATAACCAGTTTTAACATTAACCTTTTGTGCTGCGTGATAAAGCCACTTTAGAAATTTAACAGCGGCCCCTGAAGAATTTAGTAGAGATAAATATGTATGTTGGGGTTAAGGGATTAATGATTAAAAATGATAATGTAAGATGGTTGAAATTTAACATGTACATTCTTTAATGATGTGGAGTGAGTACATATATGTTGAAAGAAAAAGTTTGCATGCATGTGCCTCCTCTAATGTTGCAATGTTATTAAGGATATATGAAAGTCTGATTATCTGCATGACCCAACAAAAATATCTTGCTGTAATATTTGTAGTTGAGAAATTTATCATCAATACTGGGGCTATGATCCTGATTTTCCTAAAGCAGATATTACAGAGATGAGTCTTATTTGTTCATCATTTTCTCTCATGCAAATTACATGATCTAGCTGACGACTCTGTTTTGAATAAAAAGTCTGAAAATGTTTACCCCGCAGCATTATGAAGAGGCTAAACCCAAAATTAAAAAAAGCTGAATTTCCCACTGAACAGCGATATCAATTGATTTATTGGCTTTCTGACTTTCATAGGTGTTTAATTTAATTGTTATTTTTTGTGTCTTAGTAATAATAGAATTGCAAAGTGTGAATGAATAAAACATGTCAATTTTATCAGGTAGAATGAGGGCAATATTGATTAAGAAATATATATAGGAAAATATGACATCTTTTTGTTTTAAGTGTACTATTTTAAACAAAGCCTTTTAATTTCAAAATTTGAAATTTCTCACACTACATTCACATAGTCTCATCCTGATCTTAGTCACAGTCCTGATAATCCCTTACTCAACATAATTAAGAAATTGAACTTTGACCTTTCAATTAAAACATTTAATTGACCTTGGCGTGTAGAATTCATCCCAGTCAAATGATCAATCTACTTGACTGGTTAACAATAGATCTTATTGTACAACTTTAAAGCAATGGCTGCAATTGTATACATTTATGTGTTAACAATCCAGTGCTGATACGAATATTGGTTAATTATATTGTGTGACAGAAATCTGAGGCAAAGCAGACAGATTTTGTCTAGAGTTTGTGTACCTGTTGTCAGAATCATCATTTTAATCAATATCATACTTTTTATTGTTGGAAAAAATCTTTTATTTTTGGCCTTTAAATACACAATAACTTAAAGATCAATTGATATAATTTTATCAGGGCTAAAAGCTGCCTGTGTTGATACATTCATTAATGGAGAAAGATTAATCTATCTACACTGAAAACATTTAATCATGTTTAGGTGTTTATGTAGTGCCAATGCTATTTAATTTGTTTTGATTTTGATAATGCCTTTGTGTGAAATATGTTAGCTGACTTTGTTGACAAACATCTGAAGATCTTTTGGATAGAATAGGTTTAACATTGACCTCAGTTTACATCAAACATTTGAATAATACTTTTGATATCAAATGTTGCTTGAGATTTGAGCACATAAGATTTTCTAAAAACTGGAATCGTGAAAATCTTGTGAAAATGTAAAATTTGATTATGGCTTTCAGCTAATTAGATTAAATAAACAATCTATAAGTATATATGTATTAAATGAATTTTCTGATTATGTTTATCATGAACCAATATATGTTGTTATCACAAATGTCTTTTATATGTACAAGCAGTTATAGAGTTGTATATATATTGAAAGGTCCATAGAATATTTTACCATAAATATATTTTTGTAATATAATACATGTAGGACTTTAATTATAAATACAGTGTAACATATAGGATATTATAATTATTTGGTCCCGGTCCAAATATATAATTTCAATAATAATGCACTGCCATGAAAGAAATTTAACACCCAAAATTTTAAGGACAAATTGAATCTTTAAGACGACCATTGGGTCATTTCTACACTAAACATTAACGTTATGTATAGGTTTGAATTATATGGTTGCTATATACTAGTTATTAAAATAAAGAAATTAAAAAAAATGAAAATATTGTGCTTGATCTTAAATAAACCCAAGGTGGAAAGCAGTAAAAAGAATGAAAATAAAAAGAACAGTGTAGTTAAAAAAAAACAGAAGTAAAAAAAAGTTGAATATATAATCATTTGTTTTCATTGTGGATTTTATTTTCTTTAATTTCATGGGTCACTCAATCCAATTTTCAAATGAGTAATTCCATGTTAAACTTATAAGTTATGAACCTTTGTTGAGCTAGGAATATTTATATCAAGTTTCTATGTCAAAGTGATGTTTTTGAAAAAACCACAAGAATTGAACACCACAAAAATATTATTTTACAGTAAGTAGAGAAAATTATAAAATATCAACAAAATTATTGCTGTAAAACAATAAACAGAAATTGTCCCCGATAATAAGCTCACACATATCTATTTTTTTTTGAGTAGATTTACTCATTAAATGAATTTCCAGCTTCCTGAAATCAGCACACTGTACCAATAATGTAACCAAGACGTAATATGACAAATCTCTAGGATTATTACACGGTAACTGTCAGTCCAAACATTTTTCACTCGAAGTCTATCAGTTGTAGTAATAAAGAAGATGAGATATTTGATATAAGGTACTATATTTGCTATTCTTTAAATCAAGTATGAAGAACGAATGGGTCAAATATGGCGTCTATAGATAGCACCGATACACCTGTAGTACATTACTGTGAGTTGGCGTCATTTAATATTTTTACCTCTAGGTAGACTAGAGTAGTGTAAAAATATCCTGTTAAGCTGGTATCTGAAATAAAAAAAAGTAGGATATATTTATACCTAGTTCATGTGTTCTGATTTTTTGCAGTCTTATGATGGTACCTTTTTCAAAGATCGTCGCCATGGCAAAGGGGTATATACATGGACTGATGGCTCTACTTACACAGGAACTTTTTACATGGACCGTAAGGAGGGGCATGGAATCTTCAAATTTGCCAATGGAAATACATTTGAGGTACAAGGAATTTATAAACCATAAACATCATATCTGATTAAAATTTGAATACTGTAACCTTGACATCGATTTGAAGTACCAAATAAACAATTTTAGAATTTAATATAATTTTGAAAATCTTATTCAAATACAATATATATTTTAGCTTATAAAACATGTTTTATTGTTATTTTGATCTGATAATATGATATATATATGTATTCAATTTTTTTTTTTTGTGGGGTTTGAAGGGTTTGATGGTGGGGTTGGGTGGAAGCAAAGGGGAGACAACACAACGGAGGAGAAGGAGTATGGTAATAATCTGCTTCTAACTGTCACCTTGTACTCATAATTGATATTGAAATTTTGCTTTCTCAGGGTTTGTATAAAGACGATGAAAGAATGGGGCCTGGAGTTCTTACTTATTCTGATGGTAAACATGACGTTGGTTTATGGATAAGAGAAAAGCTTGTTAAATTATGTTCAGCAATAGATGGAGCTTTCACCATGGAAAAACACAAAGAATTTGACTTTAATCCAGAGGAACATGTTCTGTACATTTCTATGGAAGATGACGAAAAACCAAATGTTGAAGAAATCCTAAAAACTCCAGAAATATTTGACTGTGTACCAGAAAGTCGTTTGTCAGATAGAGTTACAGACCTTTACAGTGAACCTCTGGACCCTCGAAGTTTAACTGTGAATAAAGATATGTTTGATAAGGAGTTCTTTCCTGGAAGTGAAAGTGAAAAATCAGACAGAGATGAAAAAGTTCTAGCTTGGAACAAAACACCATCTGTGATAAAAATGCAAAGGCATGTTCACTGGCATAAAAATACCCTAAAAACACTTTCATACGATGTTCAAAAAATATTAAAAGGTGACCGATCAAAATTTGGTCCCAAAGGACCACTGGAGAGTGCTTCAGAGGAGCTTATACAAGCTGCCACATGTGGTAACATTAAACGTGTAGAAGACTTATTCACTGCTGGACTGGTTCATCCCGATGTTGCTGACAAAAATGGTCATACTGCTTTGATTGGTGCTACAGTATGTATTAAAATTTTAACTTTGTTTTTCAAAAGATTTTCTGTAAAAAAATTTTATCAAATACATGTTATTTTAGTATTATTCCCTCCTTTTCTTTACAAAGGCCTGCTGATCTGTCATCAGATAGATATTTCTATCAAACTGCTTTCATTCCTGGCTAGTAGACTTTCTGAGAGATATACTGTGATTTCAGAAACCAAAGACATTTACACAAAAAACACCATAATTTTACTACTTTGAGAATCGGGTATTGTCTCAGAAGTTTTGATTAGATTCATATCTGGAGTTTATTTTGAAGAAATAAAGAATCTAATAGTTAGGTGAAATAATTATGAGGTATAAACATATATGTAGCAAGATATAGAATATTGTTAAATCACAAATACGTTTGTTGGTTGGGTTTATCACCCTTTGAATAGCCAAGGTCATTTTGAGGGGATGTAAATCTCCCGGTACTAGTAACTGGTGGCTTCCTCACTGAACAACATACAAGAGGCCCATTGCAAAGTACAGTTATTTCGTCAATTACATGATATAATCATATGTAAATATTGATAATTTCAAGATAAATATCAAGATTATAAATCTAAAACTTTGTAAATAATTAAAATAATTTGAATTTCAGCGCTAAATGGTACATGCATTGGTGCAGACTAAATGAAAAAGATTTAGTGTACAGATATTTCCAGAGGAATGAATTTACATATGAAATATCTGATCTGAAATCAGTTACATTTGAATTTATCTTTGTCGTCCTACAGGTAAACTGGCATATGGATGTGATAAATTGTCTGTTAAATCACGGAGCCGACATCAACAAGTTAAATGATGAGGGATGTTCAGCTCTTTCTGCAGGAACAATTTTCTTTTACCCTGTGGAGGGATTTCAGTACAATATTGCAGAACGATATCTTGAACGCCCTCCCCCAGTACAGGAGTCTAAAGATAAGAAGGTTCCTGTCAAACCAAAAGGTATCTTAAATAAAAAGCAGAATAACACTGTATCCAAACCAACCCAGCCGGGAATCATTGCCAAACCCAAGCCAGCTGCAGCCAACCAGAGTCATACAAGTGTGGACAGTGGCTTCCCTCAGACTGACAGTAATCAGAGCATGGGCAGTCCGTCAAAACCTCAGGTGACCAATCACATTAGTTATTAACATTATATCCTTGTTGAAACAAAATTTTCAACATGTTATGTTTGAAATTGTAATTTGCATTAAAAAAAACAAAAAAGGCATTTAAACATTCTTCAAAAGTAAAATTCTGATTTATTGTTTCTCTGTACATTGTACGAAATTGACACGAAATGAAATCAACAGCTTTTCAGACATATATCATTTTTTATGATAATCTCATAGCATTGATAATAAATTACTGTAAATTGCTTTTATCTGATAATTTTTATCATAGAATTCCTTGAATGTAAAAATACAATATTTATATTATTCATAGGTAAGGATTGTGGATCCTACAGAGCAGGTCAAACCGCTGTCTCGCCCTTCACCAGAGAAAGCAGATAGTGAAGAGCCTGGCAGTGCTCGAGAAGAGAAATCAGATGAAGCCGAGTTTGAGTCAACGGCAACACTTCATGATTTTGAAATCCAGGTATCGGAACAGCTTGTTGAAAGGTGTGCAACACAACTGTCGACCAATGAGAAAGTAGTTGGAGGTCGGAGGTCACACAACAGTATGGAGCTTGGGACAGTGAGGCATCTTGCCGTTTGTAAGAATGAGTAAGTCTTAGGATGTGTATTTCATTATTAGTGATAAAGCTGAAAAAAATCATGCCAAGATTTATAAAAATATCTAAACATACCTACATATAGAAAGTATCCTTTTAATTCCTGGGGAAAGTAACACATACTGACATAGTTTTCCTGTGTATTTTTTCGAAGAGTTTTCACATGGGAAAGTTGATCACAACCCAGTACTTGAATTTTTTATGTTATTTTCTCTTTATTTCTGATAATCCATGTTTTTTAGGAAAGAGAGGATGAAAAATACAATGGACTTGCTTCTGAAGCGTGGGGCTGACCCTAACGCTTCTAGTGTTCCGATGCCTGTTCTTTTCTTTGCCATCAAGTCAGCAGATGTTGAGGTCGTCAAAACTCTTCTAATGAAAGGAGCTTCAACAGGCATTACTCTACCTAAAGAGGTACTGTAAAGATTTGATAAATACAAAATCCATCACAGTGCCATATCTTACACATTCTGATTTGGCAAAAAGAAAGTTTTGAAAAAAATTATCTGCATTGTTGGACAATAGGTAGGACAATTTCAAAATACAAAATGTGGAAGGAAATTATCATTTATGAACAGAATCAATGAATGGACCTATGGCCAAATGTATTTGGTTCATTATCCAGATAAATTGATATATTTATCCTTCAATATGGTTTTAACAAACTAAAACATACCTTTTCTCTGATTTGCTACCTGTATTGAAGACACATCCATCTTAACAGTAAACCTTCTGAAGTATTCCTTAACACCACAGTGTTTCAGATGGGAAGAGGTCTCCCTGTATATATAGCATATCAAATATTTTATAAGTCAGGTCCAAAATCCTGTAAACTTTCAATATCATGAGCTTTGATCTTCTTCCAAAATATTGAAAACAAGAGCAATTACTGCTGATTAAGGCCTGTGTTTTGATTCGTTCAATAGTGATTAATAGAATTTAGTTCTTTAGTTTCTGTATTCAACATTCTTCTATTTTTCTTTTGAAAAAATTATGTTTTTGAAATATTAAAATATCAAAATGTAACTTTGACGGTAGGGAAAAAACTTGTGTTTGAGCTTCTAAGCCCACCCATGATTATATCCATCTCCAAGCATCACTACTCCTTGTTCTGTGAAAAGCCTACTTGTTGCACTGAGTCATTGATCTTGTTTGATAGAAATAGCCTTATTGTAGAAAAAAATAATACATTGTAATAGTGTATTAAAGCCATGAAAATTAATTAAGTTACAAATGTTTGTCAATGTCTGTATAAAATATGTAGTATATTGTCTACAGTTTTGAACTGCTCAAAGTGTATTATAATTCAGCCAGTACACGAGTGCCAGACAAGATCCTCTTTGTTTAAATCCTCATTGTGACCTTAGGCTGTAATATCTTTAACATATGAATGTTCGATGATTTAAGACATGTACAAAATTAATTACTTCCGAAATTTTACAGTTTCTTGGTCCTGGAGATTTTCTGGTGTTTTTTTATTTTATGTTTTATTGATTTCATTTGTTTCACAGCTCAAAATACTGATCAATGGCCAGGACACAACGGTACACGATCCCTTACACCATGTTGTAGAACTCTCTGTTTTCTTGTTCTCTTCATGGTGTTTTTTTTCTTTCTTTAGAAACCTTAGTTGACTGAAAACTTTGTTAATAAATTGTCATTATTGTTACCTGCATGTTTATTTGTGCATGATTCAGTATACTTATAGAGTTCATACATCAATGACTGTCAAGATATTGTGATCATTTTTACTTCGACATTGTAAGTGGAAGACCTCCAATATTCTTCTCTTCATCCTGATATAAAAAATCCCCTGGTCTGTAAATAGTTTTCCGAAAAAGATAAAAAAGAAATGTTTATATTCATTTTGTTTGACATTATATCTTTTCAGCTCTGAAAATTGGGAAAGGGTTGGGGATGGTATTACTGGTAAAAGTGGATTATTGGTACAAGACAGTGTAGTTACAAAAAACTTAACTTAAGTTTTTTTTTTTCGTATATTGGTCAATATTTGGATGACTAAAATTCTTTTGACATGATATCAATTCTATCCATGGAAAATATTGTATTTATTGTGGGGGTAAATACTGAATGCTGAAATAGCTTACTCTGAGATAGATATACATGTAGTCTCAAATCGATTCTAACTTAAATAGTAAATATACAACATGTAAATATAGTGCAATGATCATATAGCTAATATGGAATTAATTCTTTGGTGAATATGGTATTGCTTCTTTGGTTAAATTTAGTAAGTTTAGCTCTGGAATAAAATGTGGTATTCTTTGGTAAATATGGTATCAAATCTTTTCTAATTGTAGTGTTAACTCCTGGGTTAAAATACAATTTATTGTAAATTGTGGTGATTGGGAATTTAGTTTGTAGTAAATATGTAATTAATTCTGTGAAAATATTCAAATATTGTTTTAATATTCAAAGATTGAATACCTGATCATTTCTGTGGTAAATGAGAAATATAGTATGAATTCTGTGGTAAATAAGAAAATTTGCAATAAACTTTTTGCAAATTGTGTAGCGAACATGGACTTTTACATTGAATATAATGTAAATTCTGGAGTAGACAAGGAATTTTGCAATAAAGCTTTTGTAAATTGTTGGGTAAATATGAAGTTTTACATTAAATACGGTGTAAATTCTGAGATAATACTGGATTATCTTGGGAATACTGAGAAAAATAGGAAACTACATGGCAATTTGATAACGTGAATTAGTTATTTGCTACAATAAGTGGTATTCATATTTACTTTTACGTAAATGATTTAAGAAATAACTTATAAATATATGAAAATCTTCGATTTAATTGAGGTATTTCTGAAAATCTACAATTTGATTGAGATATTTCTGAAAATCTATGATTTAGTTGAGGTATTTCTGAAAATCTACAATTTAATTGAGGTATTTCTGAAAATCTTTAATTTAATTGAGGTATTTCTGAAAATCTATAATTTAATTGAGGTATTTCTGAAAATCTTTAATTTAATTGAGGTATTTCTGAAAATCTTTAATTTAATTGCGGTATTTCTGAAAATCTATAATTTAATTGCGGTATCACTTACAATTTAATTGAGGTATTTCTGAAAATCTATAATTTAATTGCGGTATCACTGAAAATCTACAATTTAATTGAGGTATTTCTGAAAATTTTTAATTTAATTAAGGTATTTCTGAAAATCTATAATTTAATTTTATCATTAAAAAATCTACAATTTAATTGAGGTATTTCTGAAAATCTATAATTTTAATGAGGTATTTGATTAATATAGCTGAAGCTCAATGTTCTAACATGTGTATCCCAGGATACTTAATAAATCTCAATCAGTTGTCAGGAAATACCTGTACATGTAAAGTAAAAGTACATGTAACCTTGAGATTTGCCATAATGTATGTAGAAAAAGTTCCATACATATGTTTTATGATATACATGTACAGTTATAGCTGGAGATAGATCACAACCTTATACAGCACTACATAGTCTTACCCCTTTACATACTGTTCTTGTCTGAATGTATCTGGAAATATCTGGAAAACTGTTCCTTTGTCACAAAATATATATAGAAAATATTGCCCTACTGTTTTATCCTGATTTCCTTTTCTTCATTGTGATCAGACAAATCAATTCATCGACATTTTATGTCTTAGGACTGAATGATATTCATGTAATGCTACATTGTGAAGTGATGATGCTTGAAATTCGCAGGTATTTATTTCAAGTATTTCAATAATAAAATATGATGTCCTCCAAGAAATTAGGCCTATTTAAAACTAATGGTAGACAAAAGACCAGAAATTAGGACTATTTACATTGATGGTAGACAAAAGATGGTAGACAAAAGATCAGAAATTAGGCCTATTTAAACTGATGGTAGACAAAAGATCAGAAATTAGGCCTATTTACACTGATGGTAGACATAAGATAAGAAATTAGGCCTATTTAAACTGATGGTAGACAAAAGATGGTAGACAAAA
The DNA here is from genome assembly GCF_031769215.1 of Ylistrum balloti. Lineage (NCBI taxonomy): Eukaryota > Metazoa > Mollusca > Bivalvia > Pectinida > Pectinidae > Ylistrum > Ylistrum balloti. The sequence continues at coordinate 26,944 of NW_026781974.1, read as the reverse complement.
GATCAGAAATTAGGCCTATTTAAACTGATGGTAGACAAAAGATCAGAAATTAGGCCTATTTACACTGATGGTAGACAAAAGATCAGAAATTAGGCCTATTTTAACTGATGGTAGACATAAGATCAGAAATTAGGCCTATTTTAACTGATGGTAGACATAAGATAAGAAATTAGGCCTATTTACACTGATGGTAGACAAAAGATGGTAGACAAAAGATCAGAAATTAGGCCTATTTTAACTGATGGTAGACATAAGATCAGAAATTAGGACTATTTACACTGATGGTAGACAAAAGATCAGAATTTAGGCCTATTTAAAATGATGGTAGACAAAAGATCAGAAATTAGGCCTATTTACACTGATGGTAGACAAAAGATCAGAATTTAGGCCTATTTAAAATGATGGTAGACAAAAGATAAGAAATTAGGCCTATTTAAAACTGATGGTAGACATAAGATCAGAAATTAGGACTATTTACACTGATGGTAGACAAAAGATCAGAATTTAGGCCTATTTAAAATGATGGTAGACAAAAGATCAGAAATTAGGCCTATTTACACTGATGGTAGACAAAAGATCAGAATTTAGGCCTATTTAAAATGATGGTAGACAAAAGATAAGAAATTAGGCCTATTTAAAACTGATGGTAGACAAAAGATCAGAAATTAGGACTATTTACATTGATGGTAGACAAAAGATGGTAGACAAAAGATAAGAAATTAGGCCTATTTAAACTGATGGTAGACAAAAGATCAGAAATTAGGCCTATTTACACTGATGGTAGACAAAAGATCAGAAATTAGGACTATTTACACTGATGGTAGACATAAGATAAGAAATTAGGCCTATTTAAACTGATGGTAGACAAAAGATGGTAGACAAAAGATCAGAAATTAGGCCTATTTAAACTGATGGTAGACAAAAGATCAGAAATTAGGCCTATTTACACTGATGGTAGACAAAAGATCAGAAATTAGGCCTATTTTAACTGATGGTAGACATAAGATCAGAAATTAGGACTATTTACATTGATGGTAGACAAAAGATGGTAGACAAAAGATCAGAAATTAGGCCTATTTTAACTGATGGTAGACATAAGATCAGAAATTAGGACTATTTACACTGATGGTAGACAAAAGATCAGAATTTAGGACTATTTACACTGATGGAAGACATAAGATAAGAAATTAGGCCTATTTACACTGATGGTAGACAAAAGATGGTAGACAAAAGATCAGAAATTAGGCCTATTTTAACTGATGGTAGACATAAGATCAGAAATTAGGACTATTTACACTGATGGTAGACAAAAGATCAGAATTTAGGCCTATTTAAAATGATGGTAGACAAAAGATCAGAAATTAGGCCTATTTACACTGATGGTAGACAAAAGATCAGAATTTAGGCCTATTTAAAATGATGGTAGACAAAAGATAAGAAATTAGGCCTATTTAAAACTGATGGTAGACAAAAGATCATAAATTAGGACTATTTACATTGATGGTAGACAAAAGATGGTAGACAAAAGATCAGAAATTAGGCCTATTTAAACTGATGGTAGACAAAAGATCAGAAATTAGGCCTATTTACACTGATGGTAGACAAAAGATCAGAAATTAGGACTATTTACACTGATGGTAGACATAAGATAAGAAATTAGGCCTATTTAAACTGATGGTAGACAAAAGATGGTAGACAAAAGATCAGAAATTAGGCCTATTTAAACTGATGGTAGACAAAAGATCAGAAATTAGGCCTATTTACACTGATGGTAGACAAAAGATCAGAAATTAGGCCTATTTTAACTGATGGTAGACATAAGATCAGAAATTAGGACTATTTACATTGATGGTAGACAAAAGATCAGAAATTAGGACTATTTACACTGATGGTAGACATAAGATCAGAAATTAGGCCTATTTACACTGATGGTAGACAAAAGATCAGAAATTAGGACTATTTACACTGATGGTAGACATAAGATAAGAATTTAGGCCTATTTAAAATGATGGTAGACAAAAGATGGTAGACAAAAGATCAGAAATTAGGACTATTTACACTGATGGTAGACATAAGATCAGAAATTAGGCCTATTTACACTGATGGTAGACATAAGATCAGAAATTAGGCCTATTTACACTGATGGTAGACATAAGATAAGAAATTAGGCCTATTTACACTGATGGTAGACAAAAGATGGTAGACAAAAGATCAGAAATTAGGCCTATTTTAACTGATGGTAGACATAAGATCAGAAATTAGGACTATTTACACTGATGGTAGACAAAAGATCAGAAATTAGGACTATTTAAAATGATGGTAGACAAAAGATCAGAAATTAGGACTATTTAAAATGATGGTAGACAAAAGATCAGAAATTAGGCCTATTTACACTGATGGTAGACAAAAGATCAGAATTTAGGCCTATTTAAAATGATGGTAGACAAAAGATAAGAAATTAGGCCTATTTACACTGATGGTAGACAAAAGATCAGAAATTAGGCCTATTTTAACTGGATTTATTCGACAGAAATGAACCAAAAGTATGTAGACTTCTTATCAGAAGTTTGGCCCAGTAACTTGTGAATAGAACCTTTAAGATAAATCTTAAGATCTGTTTATCAGAAATGGGCCTGGAGTATATAGACTACAGGTAGCTAGGCCCATTCATTGGTGGTTAGAACTTCCAGACAGACCTTGCTACATCTATTTGTTACTAAACTTGGTCAGGGTTATGCTAGTACATGAAGCTATACTTGTGTTGTACATGTGTGAGATCTTGCATTTTTGAAACACAGAACATTGTATGGTTGGTTCAGTAATGTACTTAGTAAGAAAGTGTTTTTTGTATGACAAAAGCACAGCACAGTAAGTGAACTCTCACCTCAGGTGACGGCTGGTGGATGGCAATCTCACAGTTCAAACTATTTGAACATTAATTGTTGTTTGGGTAATTGTGACAACTATCATTTCATTTCACCCTGAATGTTGTACAATATATGTAGACATGATATCCATTCACGGTGGTCTTCATTGGCCTTGTCATTATACTCCAAACCTACACAGAGTAGATCACGTCAAGTTTGACATTTTAGGCTTTTATTTTTCATATTACATATATATGAAAGCTTAATTTTCGTATTTTAAATCTGCATTTTATAAGACTTTTCATTGAATTAAATTCATATTTTCATCTGTTTCATTAGATTCTTAATAAGTAAAGGAATTGTATATGTCAGTCTTACTGGTCTCTCTGATTAATTGTTTGATTTGATCAGTTTTAGGCATTGGTCCTCCAGTTTTAAGTTCATATTTAACAACTCTAAAAAAAAAACCAAAAAAATGTTTTGGTTTGAAATTTGCACTTTAAGGTTGTATATTATAAGCTTATTTTATTTTATTTTATTTTTTTTTTAAATTTCTGTCTTAATTATTGTACAGAAAGGAGGTCTTGCCCCGCTACACATTGCTGCTGGAATCCCAGGTGAGGAGGGGATCCTCATTACCGAGCTTCTACTCAACGCACTGGCTGATCCTGATGTCAGAGCTGCTGAAGATGACTCGTTTCTCAACAAAAATCTGGTATCTTAAGCTTAAATTATCCATTTTCATTTTCTTTTCTGTTTATCTATTCTGTTTAATTTTTCTGTTTACCTATTCTGTTTAACTTTTCTGTTTATCTATTCTGTTTAACTTTTCTGTTTATCTATTCTGTGTTTTTATCCTCTCTGTTTATCTGTTCTGTTTAACTTTCCTATTTATCTTCTCTGTTCATCTATCCTGTTTAACTCTTCTGTTTATCTATTCTGGGTTTTTTATCTTGTCTGTTGATCTATTCTGTTTAACTTTTCTGTTTATCTATTCTGTTTAACTTTTCTGTTTATCTATTCTGTGTTTTTATCCTCTCTGTTTATCTGTTCTGTTTAACTTTCCTGTTTATCTTCTCTGTTCATCTATCCTGTTTAACTCTTCTGTTTATCTATTCTGTTTAACTTTTCTGTTTATCTATTCTGTTTAACTTTTCTGTTTATCTATTCTGTTTGTCTTTTCTGTTTATCTATTCTGTTTAACTTTTCTGTTTATCTATTCTGTTTATCTTTTCTTTTCTGTTTACCTATTCTGTTTAACTTTTCTGTTTACCTATTCTGTTTAACTTTTCTGTTTATCTATTCTGTTTAACTTTTCTGTTTACCTATTCTGTTTAACTTTTCTGTTTACCTATTCTGTTTAACTTTTCTGTTTATCTATTCTGTTTGTCTTTTCTGTGCTTTTTTTTTGTTAATCTTTTCTGTTATCTTTTTTCTTTTTCTATTCTGTTTATTTTATTTATCTGTTCATTTATGTTTATCTATTTTGTTTATCGTTTCTGTTAGTCTGTTCTGTTTATCAGATTTATGTTACAATTGAAAAACTACAATTTAGATAGAGTGGTGTTCAATTTTTGTTATTCCTGGTATTGGAATGAAGAAAATGTTATATATTAGATTACAAAACTGGTTGTCTGTAAGATGGATGAAAATATTTTTTGATATAATTGACATGGTTCAGAACTATCCATAAGCTTATTATTTACATGTATTAGACTAACAGGAAGGTGACAAGTGACATATCTTAATGTACAATACAATTCATCACATGATAAGCCCACCCATATGTATTACTATTCTGCAAAAATGAAAAAAAAAATCTTTTTATTGTCCTGCGGTAAGCCTATCCCTGTGTGGAGTCAGAATTTGTATATTGGTCATCTGGACTTATTATGGGATAATACTGTGTGTGAATGGAATTTATAAAAGTGGTATGTAAATTGTAACATTTTCAAAAACAGTTAAAATAGAAAAAAAAGTGTAAAATAACATAGATAAATATATATGTATTACATTACAGAAAAATTATATGTTTTAGGAGGAGGAATGGAGTAAAGATGCTATTTTACCAGAGAGTCTGGCCCTCCTTGGTGGTCGTACACCTCTACAGATAGCTTGTGCCAGGGATGACAACTACAAGGTCAGATAAAAAATATATACACAATATCTACATACAGTTAATAATGTATTTATATTCATTACACAAACCTGATCTATTTTGTATCTCAATACGCATTGTCCTCAGGTATACATATAAATTGCTATTTAATATTACACACAAAGAAAAAAAAAATTTGTTTTCTTAGAACACATTAAAGCATTTCATTAGAACTCTTCACATCAGGTGCTGCACTATTTTCTAATAATAAAAGTGATTCATTAAAGTAAGAAAACAGAAGAATATCTTATAAGGAAAGAAATGGTATTTAGAAACCAATGCAAGGATTTATTTGGAAATTAAAGTTGTTTTCTAAATAAAAAGTCTGATATTCTGTCCCAATATTCATATCTTAAAAATTTGTTCAGCCTGTAACAGTCAGAATGTCTTTGTGTTGTACAGGTTGCCTGTAAAGTGACTCGCTTACTGCTGGAACACAAGGCTAACCCTAATCTCATGTGTAATGGTTTTTCACCAATAGCTCTAACAATAGCCTGTGGAAATGATCTTGTAAGTCTACAGCCAACCTTTTATATTTCTCACTAAGATTTAAAAAGTGGAATATGATACTTGATTTGCTTTGATATTGAGAATGGTTATACGATTAAAATGATGACACCAAATTTTGTACATTTCATGTTTTTACTCAAAATAAATGTACCCTTAATTAATACCTGCTAATTGAATTTTGAAATTCTTATGTCTGTCCTTTTTTATATAAAAAAATCACGACATTTCTGCCTGTTTTCTGTAGGCCCTAGATGAACTGATTCTCTTTGGTGCTGACACAAGTCTTGGTCTCACCCATGGTGTTGGTAGTGCTCTCTGTGCTGCCACATCCACAGAGTATGAGCATCGGAGACAGATAAACGGTCGTCTACAATTGGTAATGAAAATTAATTGGTACTAAAACAACAGCTTTCACTGAAACATCAGTAGATACTTTATACTGTTATACTTAGGTGGTAGAAATGAGTGACCTAACACGGTGTGGGTGTGAAATACATGTACACTGTTACGTCAGTTAATTGTCTGACAATGAACTTCAGTATTGTAAAGTTTCATTTTCTATATCTTCTTGTTTTTTGCATGTTTTTGTTTGTTTATGTATCTTTTTTTTTGTTAACATTTTCTGAATGTAAATACAATACAGATGTATTCAAATTTCTGATTATTTATTTTCATAAAGCATTCTGTATAAAAGTTCTGACATAGAAAATGTAAGTTTTGAGATGTTAAGGTTTTACAATATCAGATATACTATATATATATATATATATATATATATACATCATATATTAAAGTTCTGACATAGAAAATGTAAGTTTTGAGATGTTAAGGTTTTACAATATCAGATATACTATATATATATATATAATATATATATATATATGTTTTGATACATCATATATATATATATATATATAGTTCTATATTAAAGTTCTGACATAGAAAATGTAAGTTTTGAGATGTTAAGGTTTTACAATATCAGATATACTATATATATATATATATATATACATCATATATTAAAGTTCTGACATAGAAAATGTAAATTTTGAGATGTTGAGGTTTTACAATATCAGATATACTATATATATATGTATACATCATATATTAAAGTTCTGACATAGAAAATGTAAGTTGTAACATGTTATGGTTATATTGTATAGAAATCATCGTCAGAACAGAAACAGGATATTGCGTAGTGAAATTTTCTTGTTTTATTACTATATAAAAACCAAGAACTTTGATTTGATAAAAATTCTGAACATGACTTTATCAATGCTTTTTATGTAAATTTTTAAATTTTTCAACAGATTGACAAGTTAGTGCGAGCTGGTGCCAATATCCTAGCTCCTATACCAATCGGACCAAAGCGTGTTGTCGGCACAGCTGTTGACTATGCTTATTACATGTTTAATCAGGTAGGGTGGTGTTTGGTTGTTGTCAGTTTCTACACAAATCCATCTACACTAAAACACATCCCCCCACACTTACATTTTTTTTTATCTTTACCAGTATGTTATCCATCAAAGATTTTGTTATCATAATCAAGTAAATTAACATTTTGGATTACCTCTATATATTTCCATTTCCAGAAGAGAACGAAAAATTTGTTTTACAATAGTTCTTTGCTGCAATGTTAATTTCAGTATCAGAAATCAGGAAAGGCTTTAAAACTTGGCTCAATTTCAGGTGTTGATTCAAAGACACTTGAGACTTTTCAATACTTTTATTCTGTATTAATTGGTTTCTTGACAGAACGAAATACAGTTAAGTTTGAAATGATTTTTCGAAGTAAATGATTTTGCGGTATTACAGAAGAAGATAAGTGGGCAGGATGATTGTCGTTTTTATTATTTATCATGCCAGGAACTTTATTTTTATTTATACAATTTCTCTTAACCACTTCAGTTTTGTTGCTGCATGATCAACTAGAACTGTTTTATTTCTGCGATTAATTCTTGTGTAACTTAAATGAATAATTTGTTGCATGATCAATTTCTTTTGTTTTTTATGTTTTGTAAAAATCACGTTTTCATCAATCACAACTTTAGGACCGTCGTATCGCACATATGCCTTACCATGCACTGACGCATGCTGAGCGAGAAACATACAATGCTCGTCGTAAGCTGCTAGGTCATATTGGAGACATCCTGCGCACCAAAGCAGTGGAACGAGAAAGACGGCGACTAGAGGATGAAATAAGTTTAGGAAAAAGGAGTAAGTTCAGTGTGGATGACAGATTTTGACTAAGACAGATATGATCACCAAATTCTTAAAGCCCTGCTCTAGTTGTGTGATTGTTCTGACTTTTCAGCTGGAACATCAATAAAAGATTATTTGATGTGTTATTGAATTAGGGGGTCAGTTTGTAGATAAATCACAGATTGTCCAAAATTTTTCTCAGAAGTAGTGCTCTTGAAGGTTTCAAAGTAATTTAAGACTTAATAGTTACGGACTGAATGACTAGAATAAAGTTTTCTTTTTGACAAAGTATATGTTTGTAAGGAGAGTTATGCCCTTGAACAAGAAGTTAATTTTGTATTTCATTGTAATGTATAGGTATTCTATAGATGTAATATAAGTTATTTTCACTTCAACCATTTTTGAACGGTTAGGAACACAGTGATAATGATTAACAGATGTGCAAGTTACTCATCTGATTTACAGATGTGCTGATTACTCATCTGATTTACAGATGTGCTGATTACTCATCTGATTTACAGATGTGCTGATTACTCATCTGATTTACAGATGTGCTAATTACTCATCTGATTTACAGATGTGCTAATTACTCATCTGATTTACAGATGTGCAAGTTACTCATCTGATTTACAGATGTGCTAATTACTCATCTGATTTACAGATGTGCTAATTACTCATCTGATTTACAGATGTGCTAATTACTCATCTGATTTACAGATGTGCTAACTTCTGATTTACAGATCATCTGATTTACAGATGTGCTAATTACTCATCTGATTTACAGATGTGCTAATTACTCATCTGATTTTCAGATGTGCTAATTACTCATCTGATTTACAGATGTGCTAATTACTCATCTGATTTACAGATGTGCTAATAACTCATCTGATTTACAGGTGTGCAAGTTACTCATCTGATTTACAGATGTGCTAATTACTCATCTGATTGACAGATGTTCTATTTACTCATCTGATTTACAGATGTGCTAATTACTCACCTGATTTACAGATGTGCTATTTACTCATCTGATTTTCAGATGTGCTATTTACTAATCTGATTTACAGATGTGCTAATTACTCATCTGATTTACAGATGTGCTATTTACTCATCTGATTTACAGATGTGCTAATTACTCATCTGATTTACAGATGTGCTATTTACTCATCTGATTTACAGATGTGCTAATTACTCATCTGATTTACAGATGTGCTATTTACTCATCTGATTTACAGATGTGCTAATAATTACTCATCTTATTTACAGATGTGCTAATTACTCATCTGATTTACAGATGTGCAAGTTACTCATCTGATTTACAGATGTGCTATTTACTCATCTGATTGACAGATGTGCAAGTTACTCATCTGATTTACAGATGTGCTAATTACTCATCTGATTTACAGATGTGCTAATTACTCATCTGATTTACAGATGTGCTATTTACTCATCTGATGTACAGATGTGCTAATTACTCATCTGATTTACAGATGTGCTAATTACTCATCTGATTTACAGATGTGCTAATTACTCATCTGATTTACAGATGTGCTGATTACTCATCTGATTTACAGATGTGCTAATTACTCATCTGATTTACAGAGTGCTAATTACTCATTTGATTTTCCTTTCACATTAGAATTCTCTGATTTATAAAACATGTGTTTTACTGGTCTCTGTAAGTAATTGTAGATTTAAGGAATATATCATATAGTCTGAAGAAAAATAATAAGTATGATTTACTGAACAGGAAATGAATGTGTCATTTATACAATCATATGTGTTACTTTCAAAGTTAATTTTTCATACAAACAAGTTGAGCCCTGAATCTCTTTTTTTTTGGTTTTTATCTCTGATCCCTATAAGATTTAACATACATTCATCATATATTAGGATTGTTTTGAACATGAAAAAAAAGTTAGTAAAATTATTTTGAGAAAGGGACATTTCATATCTATATATTTGAATAAAATTCAGTATTAGATGTACAAGCATTTAGTATTTATATTTCAGTGATGTCTTTCTTTTTACTTTTTGAATATTTTACAATAAACTTGGTAAGTCTATATCTCTACAAACATTCCTAAGTACACAATTTTTTTTTAAGTTGAATTTTGTAAAATTCACTTGAAAATGATTTGAGATTTTTTTCCACCTTGAGATTACATGAAAACCCAATATGTCTAGATTAAAATATGCATTACATTTTAAGATATGGTACATCATTTTAAAATAGGCTATTTATTCTTTAGCCTTTTTATGGGAAAACAATAGAAAAATGAATAAAGGCATAAAAAGAAGAGATCTATTCTAAATATCCTATTACTCCAGGTCGCAGTCCTAGTCCTAACTTTGTCTATGTCGGTGCTGGAGCTGAACTTCCTTCAGACTCGCGCCGACCAAAGTCACTACGAGGAGATCCTGCTGGAGAGAGCAAGGTGACGTTTGACGCCACTGCAAAGGAAGGAGCCATGATAGGGAGAGGGTACCCGGAGCGTGATCCTGGAACCTTACCCTCAAGGTAATTTTGACAGATTTCATATTCAACACATTAAATTGTGATATTATTTGACAAAATACATTATTTGCACTAAATATTTACTTATAATTTATTCACAATTTCCTCAAAAGGTAAGGAGCACTGCATGCTGATTTACCTTTACCGTACAGTCAGTTATTTTTAAAGAAATGATATTTTTGTCATTTTGCAGTACATGAACAAGACCATAAAAAATTTATTTGTGAAAGAATGAGACACAAGTGATTAAGATATCCTTTTACACCTAGGTCACCGAATTTGGATTTGTTACAATATAATTTTATTGTTTTAAAAGAAAATGACCAAAATTTTGACCATTGAAAATGACCTGCTATACATTATAAGATAAGATGAAAATTTTACTGATCATTGCTAGAATTAGTTTTCTTTGAAATATTATCAATCAATTTTTATTTCATTACACCTATTTTTTATGTTATATCATTGAAGCTGTTGATGCTGGATTTACCGTAATTTTTTCATATCATAATGGTTTAGAAATGAGATAGCTAATCTGTTTTAGATATTAATTATCATTATACAAATATCAAATTAACAGACATAGTTTTTCTTTCATGAGTTTTGACAATGACTCAAAACAAAAAAACTGAATCACGACTTTACAGAATGTATTTCCCAAGTCTCAATGTGAAATATCTTCTTCTGTTTTTTGATATAGTTAATGAAATTGAAATTTTAAATCAAATTTATATGTTATATTATGGCATGGAAGTATCTATATTTTTATAAAGAATTAAACAAAAATATTTTCTACTTTTTTCATCTTTTCAACTTTGTACAAAAATACTTTTGTAATGGACTTACATATTAGATGGAAATAAGTTACTTTGCAATTAATATAATTTTTTAAGAATTCATTGTGCAGTATTTTTGTTTCGTTTCCACATATACCAAAAAGGGCACATCTAAGGTAACAGTTACTTCCCTTGATTGTCCATCTTTATTGTACCATATTATTCCACATGTCAGTATAACTATCATGTCTGTAACATTTCTAGCACCTCGTCTGACAAACAGCGAAGATCTAGGTCAACAAAATCTTACTTCAGAAAAACAAATAAAACAGACAATGTCAGGTTTGAAATTAGTGAACTTTTTTAATGTAGTTGTCTCCCCTAGCATGGGTATAATACCAAACTGTAGAACTCAAGAATCTATCAAACTTGTCGTGTATTGGCTAGTTTAGTTAATTCTTTTGGTCATATTTAGTCATCTGTTTTCTTTTTTCGATAATTTCCTTTCTTTAACACAATTAAATGACTATTTTTAGCGATGTACATATTTTCATTTCTCATTTTGTAGATTTTTCTTCTTAACAAATATTGTAGATTTGTTTTTTATATTTTAGCTGTATAAAGGAATTAAGGCTGGTCATGCAGTATATATTATATTTATTTTTGATCGTTTACAAAATATACAACATTTTTAGATTATCAGTGTGTTATTTTCACTAATAATTCAAAGAGATATCTATATACAATGTGTATAGACTCTGTAATCATTTCTATTTTACAAGATAAAGAATAGAATGAGAAAACGTCTTTCTGAACAGATCGAAAGCCTATTACACTAAACTCCATAAACTATCCTAAACATGCTTCATAAGATAAAACATTTAGGGGAAATCAGAAACTACATCACTATGTAGAACAAAAGAAGAAAGATTTACAAGGAAACATTGCCAGAACAAACTCCTTTGTCTAGTAAACATTTTGTAAAAATGATCAATTTTAATAATTAATTATATTCAATATGTTTCAACTTATGAACATTTCTGTTATTTTTAGTTGAGTGATAAAAGATTCAATGTTTTCTTGTATTACAGTTTAGAGTTTATTCATCACTTGCACGGTTCCACCAGCTCACTACAGAGCTCCTTTCACTGGAGTCCACTGCACGTACCTCTACACATCTTTGTAACTGTGTCTTCTGGTCCAGCACTAATAACTAATCTTCAAATCAATTTAGAGTTTTCACTAACCCTTACCGCCGGTCAACATTCTAATGTCCGTCCCAACATTGATAGCTTCATGAGGTTATCAACGGTCAAACTTCTAATGTCCTTCCTAACCTTGGTAATCTTGGCAGGTGTTGTTGATTTCCTTAACAGATATTGAATTTGAAGAAATTTAGTGTTTTTACCCCAAATACTACAATAATATACAGGAATGTTTACTAATCAGTAAAATAGGTTTTGCAGTTTGTTGTGTAATTGTGACATGATCTTGAGGTGGATTTTCTTGCTAGGCAATGTAATGTTATTGTCCATTCCACTTGTGATCTCACATTCCATCCCTCATCCTTTTTTAAGTCACATGAATAATTAGAGATTATACAATAGATTCTTAATCTTTTCTCATTGACCTCCTGTGCCTGATTCATTCCAGAAAATGTCAATCGTCCTCTGGCTGAGTCATTCCAGAAAATGTCAATTGTCCTCGTCTGGCTGAGTCATTCCAGAAAATGTCAATCGTCCTCTGGCTGAGTCATTCCAGAAAATGTCAATTGTCCTCGTCTGGCTGAGTCATTCCAGAAAATGTCAATTGTCCTCGTCTGGCTGAGTCATTCCAGAAAATGTCAATCGTCCTCTGGCTGAGTCATTCCAGAAAATGTCAATCGTCCTCTGGCTGAGTCATTCCAGAAAATGTCAATCGTCCTCCTCTGGCTGAGTCATTCCAGAAAATGTCAATCGTCCTCTGGCTGAGTCATTCCAGAAAAAGTCAATTGTCCTCTGGCTGAGTCATTCCAGAAAATGTCAATCGTCCTCTGGCTGAGTCATTCCAGAAAATGTCAATTGTCCTCGTCTGGCTGAGTCATTCCAGAAAATGTCAATCGTCCTCTGGCTGAGTCATTCCAGAAAATGTCAATCGTCCTCTGGCTGAGTCATTCCAGAAAATGTCAATCGTCCTCTGGCTGAGTCATTCCAGAAAATGTCAATTGTCCTCTGGCTGAGTCATTCCAGAAAATGTCAATTGTCCTTGTCTGGCTGATTTATTCCAGAAAATGTCAATCGTCCTCTGGCTGAGTCATTCCAGAAAATGTCAATCGTCCTCTCAGGCTTAGTCATTCCAGAAAATGTCAATCAGTCATTCCAGAAAAAGTCAATTCCAGAAAATGTCGTCCTCTGGCTGAGTCATTCCAGAAAATGTCAATTGACCTCCTCTGGTTGAGTCATTCCAGAAAATGTCAATCGTCCTCTGGCTGAGTCATTCCAGAAAATGTCAATTGTCCTCTGGCTGAGTCATTCCAGAAAATGTCAATCGTCCTCCTCTGGCTGAGTCATTCCAGAAAAAGTCAATCGTCCTCTGGCTGAGTCATTCCAGAAAATGTCAATTGTCCTCTGGCTGAGTCATTCCAGAAAATGTCAATTGTCCTCGTCTGGCTGAGTCATTCCAGAAAATGTCAATCGTCCTCCTCTGGCTGAGTCATTCCAGAAAATGTCAATCGTCCTCTGGCTGAGTCATTCCAGAAAATGTCAATCGTCCTCTGGCTGAGTCATTCCAGAAAAAGTCAATTGTCCTCTGGCTGAGTCATTCCAGAAAATGTCAATCCTCTGGTCATTCCAGAAAATGTCATTCCAGAAAAGAAAATGTCAATTGTCCTCTGGCTGAGTCATTCCAGAAAATGTCAATTGTCCTTGTCTGGCTGATTTATTCCAGAAAATGTCAATCGTCCTCTGGCTGAGTCATTCCAGAAAATGTCAATCGTCCTCCTCTGGCTGAGTCATTCCAGAAAATGTCAATTGACCTCCTCTGGTTGAGTCATTCCAGAAAATGTCAATCGTCCTCTGGCTGAGTCATTCCAGAAAAAGTCAATTGACCTCCTCTGGCTGAGTCATTCCAGAAAAAGTCAATTCCTCTGGCTGAGAAAAAATGTCAGATTCCAGAAAATGTCAATCGTCCTCTGGCTGAGTCATTCCAGAAAAAGTCAATTGACCTCCTCTGGTTGAGTCATTCCAGAAAAAGTCAATTGACCTCCTCTGGTTGAGTCATTCCAGAAAATGTCAATCGTCCTCTGGCTGAGTCATTCCAGAAAATGTCAATCGTCCTCTGGCTGAGTCATTCCAGAAAATGTCAATAGTCCTCTGGCTGAGTCATTCCAGAAAAAGTCAATTGACCTCCTCTGGTTGAGTCATTCCAGAAAATGTCAATTGTCCTCGTCTGGCTTAGTCATTCCAGAAAATGTCAATCGTCCTCCTCTGGCTGATTCATTCCAGAAAATGTCAATTGTCCTCGTCTGGCTGATTCATTCCAGAAAATGTCAATTGTCCTCGTCTGGCTGAGTCATTCCAGAAAATGTCAATCGTCCTCTGGCTGAGTCATTCCAGAAAATGTCAATTGTCCTCGTCTGGCTTAGTCATTCCAGAAAATGTCAATGGTCCTCGTCTGGCTTAGTCATTCCAGAAAATGTCAATGGTCCTCGTCTGGCTTAGTCATTCCAGAAAATGTCAATGGTCCTCCTCTGGCTGATTCATTCCAGAAAATGTCAATTGTCCTCGTCTGGCTTAGTCATTCCAGAAAAAGTCAATCGTCCTCTCGCTGAGTCATTCCATAAAATGTCAATAGTCCTCTGGCTGAGTCATTCCAGAAAAAGTCAATTGACCTCCTCTGGTTGAGTCATTCCAGAAAATGTCAATTGTCCTCGTCTGGCTTAGTCATTCCAGAAAATGTCAATTGTCCTCTGGCTGAGTCATTCCAGAAAATGTCAATTGACCTCCTCTGGTTGAGTCATTCCAGAAAATGTCAATTGTCCTCGTCTGGCTTAGTCATTCCAGAAAATGTCAATTGTCCTCGTCTGGCTTAGTCATTCCAGAAAATGTCAATTGTCCTCGTCTGGCTGAGTCATTCCAGAAAATGTCAATTGTCCTTGTCTGGCTGATTCATTCCAGAAAATGTCAATTTTTTGTAATTTTCATCAGAAAAATAACTGACACTATATTCAGCTAAGAAATTTCCAGACGCTAGCAAATTTTCTCGTTGAAATATTGTTTTTTTGGTAAGATTTGAGGACAGAGATGGAAGATTATTTTCATACTTTCATATCTATAAATCTTTCAGTTTTCCATGGATGAGTTAGAAGAAAGCTATAGATTGAAGTATGTTTTTTTTTATTGTGAAAATATTGAATAGGTGCCAAGTAATTGACCAAATATGAACTGAGTAGAATGGGCTATTATTTATTGTATAAGTGTGAGTAATTTTTGTGTATCTGAGTGAAAATATTGACTGAACCACAGTAACTATGTAACTCTGTAAATTGTAGAATTCTGCCTGGTGACATATGTACTATAACACAAACTTGAGTCATTTTTATACTGGTTTTAGTTGCGGAATATTTCCAATATTTGAGAAACTCCAGCAAGAAAAAAAGGATGAAAATATTTTTAAAAATATTATTTTAGTTTTTGTTTGATAAGATATCCTTGTATACAAAGGAAAAGATACAGAATTAGGTGAATTTCTTCAACAATTTATCATTGCAGTATTGATATATGTATATTTATAATACTTATCAGAATATAAGGGTAACTTATGACTTTGAGTATTAATATTTGTTTGTGTTTCTAAATAGATACATTAAAGCTAGAATCCTAGAAAGAAAAGTTGATGCCAGATTTAATTGAGTAGTGTAACTTATAACATATATACTTACATGTATGATGGATTAACAGCAACACATAGAGAGAATTGGGAGGTCCGAATTTACTTTTTCAGTCCTCAGCCAAGTTTGGAAGGTGCATGTACATATCATACCTTTTGAGAATTTGAATATTGTAGTTACAGAAAACATAGCTCATTAAAATGAAAAAAAAGCAATCATGCACTAATGTTAACATCAGTATTTGAAAAAATCTCTGTTCGTTAATTAAAAAATCTTTATTTTTCAGACTTGTGTTTATAATGAAAATTAGTAAATACTTACAGCGCTAACTCTGTGTGATTTTAAAATGGCTTATATTATAAGACAAACCATACCCTGCTGACAAGAGGCAAGAGTATATATTGAATACTGTGTCATTATTTTTCATATTTTTGTTTATAATCAAAGTTTGTAAATATTCATAGTGCTAACTTGATGTGATTTGAACCCATTGTGCAGTGTAAAAAAGTGCAGTATTTTTATTTCTGTAAATTTAAAAAAAAGTTAGATCTGACAATATTGTGATTAGAAATTGATATTCTATTCTTTCTTTCCACAGGAAGCCTATCTTTAAATACTGTTATGAATGTGGTCGTTCAGTTGGCATGCGCTTGTCTGCATGTACAAGGTGTAAAGAAGTATATTACTGCAGCAAGGCATGTAAACTGAAAGCATGGAATGCACGTCACAAAGAGGAATGTATCCGAATAGGAGGTGAGTATATGCATATTACTAAAAAATATGACTTTGGGGGAGGAATCTTGATCACAAATAGTGCTAGTCTCAATTATACTTGGAATATCTGTTTTTGAAGATCAATACCAAACATATTTTTCGTCAGACTCTGAAGAGGCATACCTCAGATAGATTTTTCATCCCTCATCTTAATTTTTCATTTCTTAATGTTTCTCAATATTTTTTGGTGGAGAGCTAAACCGGTATAAATATAACTTATCATCTTCCTGACATAACATGAAAGCTTTGCAGTTGTCTTTAGCTCTTGTACTTTTCCAGCAAACTAATCATCTCCCAAATAGATCTATCTTTGAATCGGTGTATATATGTTTTTCATGCTTCCTCATAATATATCAATCTCTGTTTAATAATCTGTGACATCCAACAAATAATTCTTGAATGTGCATCAACTTTTTACCAGTATATGCAAGAATTTTATTCCCACAAAAAAAACATGAATATGCTACTGCTCATAAGATCATAAGTCATCATGCTTTGACCTTTGACCTCAGGCGGAGTTTTCAGTGCCAGTATGTCCTGGACCTCAGGTAGAAACAAGTCAAGTGCTAACATTGACAGTTGGGTTAGAGAGACTAACAGTGGGCGGGGTAGCCTAGCCCAAATTAAAAGTGGGCGGGGCACCCTAACCCAAACTAACAGTGGGCGGGGCAGCCTGACCAAGACTAAAGTTGGGCGTGGTGACCGAAGGAGAGGCAAGGCAGCACAAATTCTGCTGCGCTCTAACACACACTGCTTACATTTACGGCTATGTTTTGTATCTTAGGTTTCTAATATGTTTGTAGATTTTTTTCAGATTGCTTTTGTGTGTGATAGTTAATAATTATGTGTTTTGCGTGTGTTTATAGATGTCTTTGATTTTTTAATTTTTGTTAGTCAGAATATACATTGTTTAAACTAAGTGCAATTTGCAGTATATGTGACCTCCATTTTTTTCATTTTGTTTTTAAAATTTTCAAAATAGACTGAAATAAGTTAAAATATAGAAAAAAAGCATAGTTTGAGAAAATCTATTGTAAGTGGAATTAAGCCTATTGTCTGGTCATTTCAATTCACCAGCCAATGTAAGTAGATAAATAGACACTGAAAATGGTGACGAAAGACAACCCTATTCTGTTTGAGAATTTTTCCTATCTTTGGCACATTCTTTTTTTAAAGGAGGAAATAGGAATTTTACAGATTTTGCTTTAAGCAAACACACAATTAGCTTTATCCTGTAACTAGAAAACTAGAAAATAATAGTGAAATATAAAGTTAGGCTCTGCTGTGCTGTCAGTTTTCCCTTGTTTAGGAACAAGGCCGTGAATGATGTAGAATCACTTCTGACTAAACATCTACCTCTCTTCATAAAGGAAGAAATCTCAAGTATGGAACTGGTTTATGTACATATTTCTGTTTCATCCACATCATTTAGTTTAATGTGTACATACAAATATGTATGTTGTCCATATGGTATGATACATGGTTATGAAGAGGAATCGGTTCAATATGATCTAATAGTATTTTGTTGTGGTCAAGAAATGAAACAATTATATAACAGTGTCATTAGTGGTCAGCATGTCGTATTCTGGTTAAGTTAGTTTCATTATCCGCAACTTTGACATGACTGTATTGATAACATATATATCATGTTGAATGCCTGGGTTTTTAAGGTCCACCTGATGTACCAGAACACATTCCCATTTTATCTGCTGTACAAAAGGCAGGGGCAGCAGTGGCCTTTTTAAGTACAGCCCGTAAGTTGGCTGAGTTTTGTGGTCTGAAGCACCTCCCCAAGTCCTTAACATTCCTCCATGATATATATATTTGGTAACACTAATGCTCTGTTTGTGTATATATTCCAATTTTTTAATAAATAGATTGACTTGGAGAAATATTCAAGTTCTTTTTTGCTGAACTTTTCTTTTTGAAGTCAAAGTAATAAATATTACGGATTCTGGTATATGTTTCTGTATGACATGTTTGAAACTTTAGAAAATATCATATTTTTTTGTTCGTTTGTTTGTTTAGGTTTTTTTTGCTTTTTTTTTTCGGAGGAGGGGGTTGGGGGGAATGCAGGGGAGATTGAACAAATAGAATTATTATAGAATTAAAAGCAAAATAAATTTGCTGAGTGATACAGATAAGGTCATTCTTCATTAACTAAGAGAAGACTAGTTATCCATGGGAAGGCTTTCCCTGCTATTTTCAGAATGTAAACCCCGTCGGTAATTATATTATACCTGGATAGATGTGTAATCAGACTTTAATATTTGCCTAATTTTAAAGTTTGAATAAAAAAAAATGCAAAATAGGTCTCATTAATTAAATAAGACTAAAACGTACCTGGTATTTACTTTTCCTACAACTAATCTAAGTACACCGATGTGTTAGAAGTTATCACAAATATCCAGTTGTTGGCACGTGTTTATTTCCTCATTGTTGTTATCATTATCACTTACTTTAAACTCTTAAAACCGTCATTTGTTTTCTGCAGTTTTCATTTTTAGATACTTGTTGATATTTCTCAGTTGAAATGTTAAATGGTACTTGTTTCCTTGGATCATAAAATCGTAACGACTTCTACATTCACAACAAACGCTGCATGTACACATACAAGTTATCTATGCCATGTCTTTAGTTATGAAGCTCCAGTTGCAAAAATTATCAGAAAACCAATTCAATCTTTATGCTTTTTTTAAAGAAAACTAATTGTGATCAAATATAATTTTTTGTCTTGATCTTTACGAAATGTTTATTATAGTTTACTATTTCTGAAAAAGAATTCTATTCAATATAAGAATGATATAATGCCCCTAATTTCTATTAGGTAAAACCATAATGAAAAACCAACATTTTTTATACCATAAACCATTCATCTCTCTACTTAAGAACCAAGATATTATGTCCTTACATGAAATAAAGTCAAGCTTCATGTGATTCCCATCCTTCTCTACAGGAAAATCTTGATATGTCATAAAATGTAAAAAACAATACCCATCATTTTAAAACAAGAAAACCTGCTAACCAAACGTGTAAAATAAAACCTGTAGAAAACGAAAAAAATTTCCTTGTTCTTTGTTTTTATGAAAAATAATGTCTCTCATTTTCATTAGTGTAAAAGCATGATAAAACATTCTTAATATCTCTTAAGTAAGTGATTAATATACATTTGTAGTTTTTTATTCTTGTGCATTAAAATGACAATGTACTGACCCTCACATATGGTTTATAATGTAAATCCCTGATTTTATAAACTTGTTATAGTCATACTTTATCATACATTTTCAACGATGTGAAGATGAAGTGGTTATAAACTAAATAATGTAAACATGTGTGTTGTCTGCAGCCACATACTACACGTATATCATAAATATTATATAGTGTAAATATGTGTGTTGTCTATAGCCACATACTACATGTATATCATAAATATTATATGGTGTAAACGTGTGTGTTATCTATAGCCACATACTACATATATATCATAAATATTATATAATGTAAATATGTGTGTTGTCTATAGCCACATACTACACATATATCATAAACATTATATGGTGTAAACGTGTGTGTTATCTATAGCCACATACTACATATATATCATAAATATTATATGGTGTAAACATGTGTGTTGTCTATAGCCACATACTACACATATATCATAAACATTATATGGTGTAAACATGTGTGTTGTCTATAGTCACATACTACACGTATAACATAAACATTGTATGGTGTAAACATGTGTGTTGTCTATAGTCACATACTACACGTATAACATAAACATTGTATGGTGTAAACATGTGTGTTGTCAATAGCCACATACTACACGTATAACATAAACATTGTATGGTGTAAACATGTGTGTTGTCAATAGCCACATACTACATGTATATCAAAACATGAATACAAGATTATCTGTTTGCATGTAATTAAACGCACAACACAATTTATTTCACATAGTCACCACAATCTAGTGTTGTCACCATTTTTCACAAGCTTTGATTCACATTACCGTAATTTAGTCTTAGATATCTGTCTGGTATCGAAATGCTCCGAACACTTTCGTTTGGTAAATTTGAAAGTGAGTTAAAAGATTAAGTTTCAGATATCAATCTTCATGATAGTAAAAATTTGATAGGTTTTGGAAAACTTCTATAAAATATATAATTCATTGCATGACATTTCACAAGAAAAAATGCCGTTATTTTGAAGAATTAACTGCTGTCATTCATAACCGTTAGATATTCAGTAAAATTACAGTTAGTGAAAACATGACAGTAACATTTGAAATGTAATATACCTGTAAAATCAATATATTATATTTTGTTCATTTTATGTGATATTAGGGCGCTCACGAAGTCCAAGTCCAATGGGGAGAAAAGCTGCTGCCGACAGCCCCACACCAGCTACCGACATCAACAAGGGGAAGAAAACAACCGTCGCCGACCTACAAAAGGGTGTCAAAATAAACGTAAGTCTCAATGTTAGGATGTATAAGGAACCCTGTCTAGTGTTGCAATGTTGTAACAGTGATGTAAGCAATATCTTATGTAGTAGATCCATCACTCAAAAAAAACATAATGGACTTGGTCAACTTCACTGTTTTGTCGTTATTTTGAAAGGACATTATCAGCTAATGACCAAACTAAATTGATCCAAATTTTCAAATATGTGTTTAATTCAGCATATTTTTCAATCATTCATTTAAATAGACAAAAATAGTTCATCATAAACAAAATGGATTTTTTTTGTTTTTTATAAAAGGTATATTCTATTCTTCTTTTAAAACCATGCTCTTAATGAAAGTCATTTGAATGTGTAATTTTTCATATAAATCAAATTTAACAGGATCACAGAATCACTGATTTTAACAAATATTAATTTTGAAACAAAATAAAATTGATGATATACCCTGTTAACAGAAATACGTGCGGAGGCGACCTCTGGCTCTTCTGTCTCCTCGCTTCGTATTTCAGCGCTCTTACACAGAGGTACTGGTGTTTGTGGCTTTACCACACTATATACCAATGTTATTGTCACAAATGACAACCACTGCATGGAGGCAGATTGCATGGCATTGTATCAGTAAAAGGGCTGCTGAGGCTGAACACATGTAGTAAACACCATTCAATTTTGATGTACAAAAGATATTATTTTAAAAGAAATAGTTTATTTCTGGCAAGATTTTTTAAAATGAATACAAAAGACTTTTTCTGCTAATTCACATTTCTTAATTTCGTTGTATATAATACAAGAAACAGTATATTTATGGAATTTTGGTGAAATTTCAGAAGCTAAATGTTTACAAAGAATATGTTTAAGCTAAATTTTTTCAGGGAAAATTTAGAAAACAAAAAATAAAAAAGATAGTATTTGCTATCAATTTGGTAAGTATTGAATAAAAGGACATCAAAATTCAATATGCTGACTACATTATAAAAGAACACATGTCCATGTTCCAGGAGACTTGGACTGTGTGTTTTTTTCTGGGTCACTGTGACCGTATTTCATGTTTAACAAGCTTAGCATGTGTAGTGTTACTTAGCGGTAAATTGCTGATAACTTTGTGAGAAACATGTGTTTATTACAGTTGAGCTGGGTCGCTGCATGCTACAGGATGATTATTTGACCATTGTTGCAGTGTTATGGAACGGTCTACATATATTCTATTCTAATGTCTTGTTGTCCAAAGTCTTGCTATATAAAATTCTTACAAAACCTGAGCTGTCATAAGCAGTTTTGGAATTTAAGAAATACTTACAAAAACTTTTATGTCTAAACCATTACTTTCGGACCTGATAGAAAATAATATTGCAAGATATTATTAATTACAATCTGAGTTCAGTAATTTCAAAATCAAACACATCAGAAAAATGTAAAATTTCACTTATTGTTACAAACATAAATTGATTTCAAATAGAAACTTATTTGTTTAAAGACTTTGATCAACTTGCCAACAGTATTAATGTAACAAGGTAAAATGCAAATCCCGAGTGACTTTAACATGAATATTTACTCATTTAATCTTAAAGAAAAAGGCAAGAGGCAAACAAAAAGTAAGTTTTAATGGAAGGTATTGTGTTTGAATTTGTTAAAATTAATGTTATTGGTGCATTGAGCTTGGTGTTAAATCTTATCATGTCAATGGAGAGTTTGTGAATCTAAATTTAGATGTTGCATATTTGTCCATGTAGTGAAACCATGCTATTTCTAACAATTTGGCATTTGGAATAGAATTTGAAACTTTGAAATTTTGTCTTTCCCAAGAATAGATCTTGTTCCAAAGACAAACCGAAACTCTTGAAGAAATTCAATTAAAACCACAACAATGTTTCAATCAGTGCTTGTTACCTCATTTAAATTTAATTTACTTGTTGTTACATTTTTATTGCACAACAAATTTATTATCTGAATGAATTTCTAAGGAATAAGAGTTGCAGAATAGGTAATGGTTTCACAGTATTATTACTTATTCCTCAGTGCTGAGTTTTAGCATCACAGTAGGTATAGTTGTAATAAATGTCGACATGTTCTGGTTGTTTCTGTTAACTTAGATTTTCACTTGAGATTTGAGGTTTTTTAATGTAAAACCAATTTTCATGATGTAATACTTACCATAACTTTAGTATGCAAATACAGTACCTACACCCATCTTTGTATCCCAACAACAAAAGATTCAAAAGAAAAACAATCCCGCCCTCCCTACGATCCATGAGCCATCACGACAGGAACGCAGAGTGATCTCCCTTCCTCTAATAACCTTTATGGCGTAAACCCCACAGAAGGGCAGCCAGGCAGATAAGGAAGAGGGGAGGATAGGGTGGGACTCCATAAAGTTATGGTAAGTATTACATCATGAAAATTGGTTTTACATTAAAAAACCTCAATTTCATTTCAGTAATAATTACCATAACTTTAGTATGCGAATTCGTCTTACCGTAGTGGTGACTAGAAGCCAGGCAGCCCCTTCAGCACAACCAAAGTAGTAGGGAGGGAGAACAGAGTGCTAAAGTGAAGGAAGGGACCTCTCTGTGAAAGAGCAGGTGTACCCACATGCCGCCGTACGGAAAGACATGGCCCGGGGCTAACGAGGAGGCCCAGCCACTGACTATGCCACCACCAAAGGTCCCAATGATACAGGCCTTCTGAGTGGGAAGCTAGGGATCACAGATAAAAATCTGTTAAGGTATCCCTGCCCTGCCAGAATACTGCAGACATGACCTCCTGAAAGGAGGACTCATTGAGAGAAGGGCCCAGGATGAAGCAAGGGCCCTGACCTCGTGAGACCGCGCTTTCACTCTCGCCCGAGCCAGATCATCAAAATGCTCGTAAGCATACTAAATCACCTGGCAAACCCACCTGGAAACCGACTGGGAGGAGATATCTCGTTGCCCCTGTTTAATGGGCAAAACAGACGGGATCGAGAGCCCCGCCCCCCCCTGGTTTTATCAAGATAAAACCTAAGAGCCCGACAAGGACAAAGCAACCTATCTCGCTCCTCCGAGCTAGTCACAGCCAGGATCCTGATGGGATCGTGCGAGAACCCCGGAACCTGATTCTTCGCTAAAAACAACTCTATTCATAGCAAAGCCTCTGATTAGGGCAGAAAGAGAGGAGGACTAACCGATCTCCTTCCTGCCATAACAAGCAAGAACTCTGGCAATAGCTGTACGATAGCCAGCAATAGTGCCAGGTGGCAGATAGCGGTACCTAAACAGAGAGATTAGGAATTCCGCAATCAAATGCAGAGGCTTCGAATGAATAAGCTTCCTTGCCGACACACCAATCACAGAAGATCATCCAACGTGACTGGTAGACGGCAGAAGAGGAAGCCCTGATTGATTGCTCAATGCAATCGGACACCTCTTGAGAAAAGCCTGCCTTGGCGTGGCTTCCAGAGATAGCCTCAGCGCGTGAAGGTGGAGGATCTCTGGTCAAGAGTGTGTCGTTCTGGGCCAAGGCTGGCGAAGGAGATTCGGTCTGGTGGGGAGAGCCAAGGGCTCCTCCACCAGAAACGACAAGAGCTCCTGAAACCAAGCTTGCCTCGGCCACAGAGGGGCTCTCAGAAGTAAGGAGCAGTGATGCTCCCAGAACTTCTGTAGAACCCTGCCCACCAGGTTGAAGGGAGGGAATGCATATGCATACGTCCCTTCCTATTCCAGAGAAAGGGCGTCCACAGCCCACGCCTTACGGTCTGGGACCGGGGAGACGAAGGTTAGCAGCTGGTTGTTCAGGGAAGTGGCAAACAGGTCTATAATAGGTCTGTCCCACGCCTGACAATTCCCCTTGAAAATCAAGGGACACAGCTGCCATTCCGTCAACACCGGCTGGTGGCGCCTGGAGAGTGGCCACCAACACACTCAGCCTGCCAGAAAGATGCTTGACCGCTATGGTCAACTGCATGTCCTGGCAGAGAAGATGGATGTGGATGGAGAGGGCACACAGGACATGAGACCTGGTGGCCCCTGTCTCTCCAGATACGCGACAACTGTTGTCGGTAGCCACACTTTGGACTGCAGGATACCCCTAAAGGACTGCAGAGCCAAATGAACAGTGTCATCTCGAGTACACTGATGTGCTCCGAGAGTTATTCGCCAGACCACTCCCCCATCGAGGTAAGCTCACATTCCTGTCATGAACGCGTCCATGAACAGGATCATAGAGGGGATAGGCTTGGTCAGAGGTACCCCGTGGAAAACGTTCTCCTGAATGGTCCACCAGCAAGAGAACTCCCTGACCGACTGGGTAAGCGGGATCCAGGCCTCCTGGATGACGGAACCCAGTCAGACAGGAGGAACATCTGGAGAGGTCCGATGTGAATCCTCCCTAGGGGGACCACATATGCCAAGGAGTTGAGATACCCCAGAAAACTGAGGGACCAATGTACCTGGACAAGTGACCAAGTGATGAAAGTCAGAGCCAGAGCCCTGACCTTCTCAAACTTCTCCAGAGGTGGAAGGGCTAAGCCCCGAACCATGTCAAAATGGTTCCCCAGGAAGAAGAAGTCCTAATATGAAGGAACCTCTGACTTCTCTCTGGAAGGAATGAAGCCGACTCTGAGCAAGAGTTTCAGGACCAGACGAGTGTCCTTCACTAACGATTCCCACACCAAAAGAGGCATGAGGGAGTCGTCGAAATAGATGTGGACGTCTATTCTGCAGGAGTGAAAGAAACACCAGCAGCAACTTGGTGAACACCAAAGGAGCTGTCGTGAGCCCCAAGGGCATCTCTGCCTTGGCAGCATGGTCCCTACTTCCTCCTGGAGCACCCGTGCCCTTTCTGAATCCCCGGGAGGAGGAAAGAAACAAAAACGGCCAGGAGGTGAGGGACGAATCCTGAAGAAGGGGAATACCTAGACCCTCCCTGACCACCGACAAAAGCCCAAGCGTCCTCTGTAATATCCTGCCACTAGGAAAGGAAAGCAGAGAGACGTCCGCCCACAGGGAGTTCCGGATGGGGCAGATCGAGCCCCTGCCAGACCAGAGAATCGTCTGCCCACCCGGAGCCTGAGCCTGCAGGAGAAGGACATGAGCCCGGGAAAGGAGAACCACCGTCCACCCGGCCATACCCTTCGCCTTTCGCGGCCAAGAAGCAGAAATAGTCAGGAACCCTTCTTCTTGCCCCCAGGAGGTTTCTTACCCTTCCTACCCTTCCCCTTGTTGCCGTTGAAGTGAGGTTGGGACTTGGGCTGTGCAGAAAACTGAGCAGCCGAAGACTTCGCCTTCTTCTTAGGAGGCACTGACCCCTGCGAGGCACTGGCCTTCTCAGCCTGAAACCTCTTCACCAGAAGTGCTGAGGCGACCGAGTCCTCCTTCATATCCTTCTGAACCCAAGGAAGAGCTCCCCTGAACAGGGTAGAGCCCTAGAAGGGGGCATTCAACAAGCGGAAACGGTAGGGTTACTGGACTGGGCGGAATTTCAGAACTGAAAACTGCCTAGCCAACACGGCATTGACGAGCAGAGAACCTGCAAGGCTGCCGTGTCCTGTATGTCGGCTGTTCTGTCTCGGATAACCGACACTCAGGCAAATCGGATACCCTGTATAGACAAACTGTCAGGAAGTCTATGTATGACAGAACTTGGATGGAGAGGTGCAACATTCTCTCCATCCTGTGGTGCTCTTTGGGATCGAGCACCACCTGGTCCACTGATTTGCCGGGCCAGGCAGCCAGCTGTCTCAACTCCAGCTGTGCTGGTTGAGAGGCCAGCTGCCCATCATGTGTGGCATAGTCGGAAGCTGAAGCCTCCGACAATTCACCAACACTGAGCTGC